>NC_090227.1:33457504-33535004 GCF_024489055.1 Chanodichthys erythropterus
TGTTTATATTTGTCTGTGTGTGAATCTGTCGGGTCATGAGTGTGGATTAGTGTTTGTGTGCACAAGTATGTGAATGTGTGTGGGTGATACAGGAGTGTGTGTGTGTGTGTGTGTCATACTGTGGGCTGATTCTGAGGGGAGGCTCTACTGGAGGAGGAATCTGGAACACTGGCTCCCTGAGGAGCGCTTGGAAAAAACCTCAGATCAAATGGAGAACATTCACTGCGCTGCTCCGCTCCACTGCCCTGCAACCGGCCAAGGTTGGGCCCTGGCTGTTAACAACACTCACCTCACTCTCTTGCTCTCTCTTTCTCTCTTTCTCCCTCTCGCCCCCTTTCCACATGTCCCCTGTGGCATTGTGAAGCTGACCCCTCCCTCTCTAGTCTGGAACAGAAGGCCCTGTAGCCTCCTGGGTTTGGCTCAGTTGAAGAAAGAGGCCCAGTTTAGACTCCACAGCACAGCATGTGGACCAGTAGGCCCGTTCAGGTGTCCTCTCAACCTCGTTTTTGCTATATATGTAGCCTTTATTGGTCCACCTTATCCATGTGTTGTATATAGCAGTATTGCCCACCCTGTGAGCTTTCTAAACTCATGTGGAAGGACAGGGGGTGAGCAGGAGGTACAGATATACACGCACACACAGAGGTGACCGCTGCATGGCAGCTGAGCTCTTCTAGCTTGAAATTAGAATTCCTCCTCTGACCTATTTCTCTCTTGATCAGTTCATATTTTGATCTGTATAGAAAATAAATGTCAGGATGTGTCTTCCTGAAGTAGAGCGGACGAGAAAGACTGAAAGACTTTGGGGAGTAAGCCAGAGAATGGTTGAGTGAAGCAGGCAGCCGTGTGGGTAAACGAGAGAGCTGTCAGTCAGCTGGGGGGGCGGGCTCTCCACCTGTCAGATACAAATAGGAGGCGAGTGCTAATTAACCCGCCTTCAGAAGACTGAGGGGAACGGCAAGCGCTCCAGAGAGACAGACTGAGAGAGAGGGAGAGAGAGAGAGAGAGAAAGAGAGAAAGAGAGTTGATGGTTGGGGGGGTTAGTAGTCAGTAGAAATAGCTCTACACAGCTCACACACTCTCTGTCACTGCTTTGAGAAAGAAAGAGAGGGTGGGAAGACGAATGGCTCCTTTTTTTTGGCCTTTTTGCCACTTTTATTTATAGGTATAGTCAAGGAAGGACATGAAGTGATGGGTAGAATAAGGGGGAATGGGGTCAGTAAATGTCACCAGCTGGATTTAAACTCGCATGGGCTGCGTATGCGCTAACCGCTAGGCCAAAGCCCTGACAGTGAGGTGTTCTCTAAGTTGAGATGACAGTTAGCTTCAAACTTGCCAGTACTCACATTTTATTATTTAATTTAGATGTATTTTATCGAAATATTTATTATATGTATTTGTAATTGTATGTTTAAGCCTCTGGTGCTCTTTGCGTATCGGTCAAAAATTACATAATTTTTTTATTATTATTTTGATGAAATGAATGTACTATATTTTAGTTTGATAATGTTTTTTGTAAAATATTTTGTATTTTTAGGGGATTTTATGGCACTAAGTTATATATTTACGCTATAATTATAATCCATTTATTCAGTTTTTGAGCATAAACCTGAAAATGAAATTTCCAACTTAAACTGTCATAAATTTTTAATTCTTTAGAGCACAGACTTAAATTCGATCTCTTTTCAAAGATGACACTTGGCAAATTACTGCTGAAGTGAAAAAAGTTAACTTAAAAGTTACAGAATTATACATTTATTGTTATAAAAATGCACAAAAATAGTGTATGTGTGTATATATATGTATATGTATGTGTAATATTCAAAAACCTGTTTTACTCTAAAACTGCAAGAAAATCAAAGCCATAAATCTAAAAAGGTTGTGTTCCAAATTTGAGCTTGATATCTCAAAAAATTAGCTTTCAGTAAGATTTTGTTTGGCCACAGTACCAAAAGTTGTCACTAGATGGAATTCGTCTCCCATTAATTTCCAATGCGGTCATTTTTGACTGCGAGGAGCACAAGTGTGACTATTTTTTTCAGAACCATTTAACCTTTTCATATAATGTCCACGATTTTTTTTGTGTTCACATAGCAAGTGCCAAAACCTTTACTAAGGTTCGTTCCATTCCGATAAAGTAAAAACATGGAGAGAAAAAAAAAAGGTCAAAAATGACCATAGAGCAGCAGATTCAACTTGATTCAATTTAGTTAATATTATTTAAATATTTATTAAATGCATTTGTATTTTTTTTTGTTTAATAAAACTACTATATTGAATGAATATTTAAATACATTTTTTAAAAATAAACACAGAACTTTGTAAATGGGTTGTGAATGGTAATCGTATCTCATTTGCTTTTTCTCTTTAAGCCTGTAAAATTTAGTGTACACCAACTCATTTACTTCTGTAGACACTCTGACACACACAGAGCAGTGTGCCCTCTCCTCTGCTGGCAGGCTAGGTGGGTAGTTGTGCGTCTGGCATGCAGTTGAAGTGTAATGGGGGTATGTGACGGGGCCTCAGGGTGGTTCAGTCCCCTGAGAGTGCAGTCACCCCCTTCATTTTTTCACTAAACACACTCGCCCAGGGCGCTTCACGCCATGAATACATATCCCTTTTCCACTTATCTATCCTTCCATCCATCCATCCGTATGTCTGTCCGGGCCAACTGAAGACCCCCCAGCTCCTGCCTGTCGTCACGACAGCAGCTGAATCCAGGGAGGCCAAGACTCTTATTAAAGTGGCAGATCATTTCCCTCTCTCTTCATCCTACAGAGAAAGAGGAGAGTAGTTTGTAATTTGATCGTGCTGTGCTAAGAAAAAAAGCTGGACAAGGACAGATTAGTACCTTAAATAAGCTTTATTGGCATTAGTTTATTAGTCACGTTTTAATATATGCGACTGGACATAAATTTGTATGTTGAAGGATTTTTTTTAGGTTAAATACAATATAAGATTTATTAAATTAAGCTTGATTGTCATGGAAAATAATTTTGACTTGGTTAGTGAAAACCAATAAAAACGCACGCTTACAGTGCTCCTTTTCCACCAACAGGAGGCCAATCTGGAGTCTTTTCGTGTGTCTCAGTTGAGCTGAAAAAATTGGCTCCACACTGGCCCCTAAAAGCTGCTGATCTCAAAATAAAATTTTATTTTATTAAAAATGCATTTAATTAAAATAATTTATATCATTTTACATATATTTTACACACACATACATGTATATATATTTTTTTATATAACATTGAATTAGAAGCAGGTTGTAATTGCACAAAGACACTGAATTAAAATACTTAAGATGTTAAAATAGATGTTAACAATCTGTATGGCTCATAAACAGACTTGTCGAAGTTTATTTGTGGACAGCTTTTAACATAATCAGTTACATCATTTGCTGTCAAGTCAGCAGAAATGCAGTCTGAAGAGAGATTTGCAGATCACTGGTTGAGCTTCACGGCATACCCCATATTGCCTCGTAGATCTTTATTGTAAGCACGTAACTGTCTTTTTTGTTTTTATAAATCGTGAGACGAGTTGAGATTGTTGTCTGTGGTAATCGACAGCATGCCACGTTCGTTTTGAGCTGTATTTGCTTTATGTGCGTTTGCGGCACCTATATCAGAGTAGCGCGTGTGTTCGCTTCTGTGTGTTTGCACAAATCAGACTACGCGTGTTCCCTCAAAGAGAGAGCTGCTTTGTGTGTTGGTCCTCCCTTACCCCCTCCATTCTCTCTCTCTCTCTCTCTCTCTCTCTCTCTCTCTCTCTCTCTCTCTGAGCCAGAGGGTGGCCTGAAGATTCCTCCACTAAGCCTTTGGCACAGATACAAATGCAGTCACAGCTGGTTGTAAACTCAGGTTTTCCAGGGAGAGCAAGAGCCCTGCCTCCATAAGAGAGAGAGAGAGAGATTGAGGGGAGGGGAGGGGGCACAGCATGCAGGGATAGAGAGAGAGAGAGAGAGAAAGGGAGGGGGTGAGACGAAGGAGGGTTGTTTCAAAGCACACTGGAAGTCATTTTTCATCACAGGGTTCATTTTTCACGATGAAGTTCTTTTCTCTCTCCTTTTTCTCTTTCCCCATCGCTGTCTTTCAGCGTCTCTTTTTCGTTTCCTCTCCTCCTCCTTCCATACGTGACTCTACTTATCTTGTGTTTACCCCCCCTCGCTTGCTCTCCTAGCCCTAGATTTTCCTCTTCCCCTTCTTATAAAATATGGATGGCACCAGTTTTGGGAGAGTTGAGAGGCTCTCTGGCAGAGAGAGCTTGCTCTGTCTCTGTAGAGACTCGGTTTGTGCATGCACCTAAACACTTCACTGAGCAATCTGTCAACATGTCAGCAACACATGTTTTGTAAAAAAAAAAAAAAAAAAAAAAAAAAAAAAAGAGGAGGAGAGAGGGGAAAAAAGAAGAAGAAAAAAAATCGCTTCCAGAGGGAGTAATGGCTCCCACCAGGACTCCGAAAATGCTTTGAATTCAGCAGATTTCTATTGCGGGGGGACTCCCCTGGGGTGCCTTTTTTACAATGCCTGCATTTCAGAAATTTGAGCCAAAGACCCCTGGGGGCGTCCTTTCATAATGCCTGAAAATGTAGGGTTATATTGTGTGCAGTTCCCCATGGGGCCTTTATTAATACCTGAATTCTGAGGGACTGGAAATTACACAGGGACTCTGTGGGGGCCTGCGCTCGCACCAGGAAGGGAGAAAAACTCTGTGGGGACGTTCTCTCTTCTCTTCTCTTCTCTTCCTTTTCCTTCCATCCTCTCCTCTCCTCTCTCGTTTTTTTTTCTTTCCTGCTCCACGCAAGAGCGAAATAAAAGAATTTGCCAAAGGACACAAAAAAGGAGCGTGTGTGTGTTGGCGGCAGCGTACTTGTATTCAGCTTGCCTTCTCGGAGGGAAAAAATCAGCCGATTAAAAATGTAACTCTCTCTTTCTATCTCTCTCTCTCACTCTCTCTCTTTCTCTCTCGGCTGCTGTGTCGAGCAGGCGGGCGGAAGAGGGGAGAGTAAATATTTGGTCTGTCTGCGTGTGCCCAGGAAGAAGCCAAAATCTGTTGGAATATCCACACACAATTTTTTCCCGCTCGTTGGAGAGAGAGAGAGAGTTAATATTCCTGCCACCAAACGCACTCATTTGTATTCATTGGCTTTACGAAGGGCGTGTACGGACAAATAAATGTACAGATAATCAAAGTACACAATTACAAATATATTTCTTTTGGTGCTCATCCACACCAATATGCATAATTCATGCTGTGCTTATTTGCGTAAGCTCTGGTCACGCGTCCTTTTTGTTTTAGGGTTCAAATCGTCTCTTTTTTCTATATCAAACTCATGTACTAATGCATAAATATTACTCATTCATACATAAAGATCTGTGCTCGCCTCAGGAAGTGCACTAGTTCGAAAATGAATTTTCTGCAGATCAAATTAAACCTTCCATTCCTAGATGTTGACTGCTCAACTTTGAGCCCCAAAGTCAGTTGAGGCTGTGTCTGCTCCCATTGAGCGATTGTAGGTCCGTTCTAAGATGGCCGCCCTTTGTTGGTTTTCCGCAGGGACGAGGCCTTTGTCAGAGGCTCTGTGGGCGGAGGAGGTCAGGTGTTTCGGTGTTCCGTTGATCGCCTTGCGTCTTAGTTAGGGTTTTGTGTGAGAATGTGACCCCTGGTTGGTGGGTGTGACCTCGGTGACCCTGGCATTGGAGAATAGAGCCATCACCAGGTTCTTTGCGGGGAGCCGCGGTAATGAGGAACAGCCTGTTCTCTCCGATTCAGTCCTTTTGCCCCCTCCTTCTCTTTCCGTCTCTCACCCTGTAGTGGATAACCCAAACTGCCCTCTTTCTCCACGTCTCCCTCTCTCCAGCTCTCCTGCAGTGTCCTTTCTCCCTTTCTCATTTTCTTTTCACTCACTCCCCACCTCCTGTTGAGTTCGGCCCATTTGCCCCCAACTCCCTCGCTCTCTCAATCTCTAGCTTCTCCATTATGGTTTGTGGCTACTGGCTGTGCTCCTCCACTCCTCACTGGCTCCCTATAGCCAGCTTAGCGTGGGCTGAATGTGGGCGTGGAGTGGGCCCCTGCAGGTCCAGCCCTCAAGATGCGCCATTGCCAGCATTGTTACCATACAGTATGAAGATGCGGTCAGGTGGCGTTGTATGTCAACACACCCCAGAGCTGCAGACCTTAGGTACTTGCACACATACACCTACTGTAGACCCGCACACTCTTTCACATTCTCGCACTCAAGGGGCCCAAAATCGCGCACACACAAACTCTCACATACATACACACACTTGGTGCAGTGGAGCCAAAGGGCAGTGTGCCAGGGGGAGAGCTGTTATAATAGTTTTAACCCTGCGCTCAGGTGTGGCTCGCCTTTGTCAAGTGAAATGTCAGGAAAAGCAGTGCCCCTGGGACGTATGCATGGAGAGAAATGGGCAAGGCTGTCTGAATCCACACTCTTTTCAAAGAGCCCCAGCCTTTCCCCCTCCACAGACAGACCAGAGTCCATTAACCACGGCCGCCAGCGTACATGCTCACACACTCGCCCTTATTGACACACACTTACTGATTCAGCACGCAGACGTCTGCACGCCAGTAGAGATGGACACATACATGCCCATAAATGCTTTTCCGTTAGTCATGTTTTGTTACTTTTATTAGATTGGTGTTCGTTCAAGTGTCTTTACAGGTATGTTCCATAACCTAGCAGTTGCTGTCTACATAGGCAACTGCCCTATAAGGCAGCATGCAGTCTGAAATGGGCCCTCATAAGTGACAAATTTGAAACTCTACATAGGCAGCAATTTGCAAATAAAGCTCCTAAAGTGAAGCACAATTGTTCCTGGTAGAGTGTTCTTGTTATCTTGATGTTTTTCAGTATTTCTCTACACTCATCCGCCATCTTGGATTATTTTTGGTAATGCTTTATTTTACAGTGCCGTAGTTACACATTACTACATGTACTTACTATAGTAATAACAGTAAATTATGCATAAATACAAGTAACTAACCCTAAACCTAACTCTAACTCTATAGTAAGTACATGTAGTTAATTAATAGTACTTATTTGAGTAATTACGATGTAACTACCTCACTGTAAAATAAAGTGTAACCTTATTTTTTTTCTGCGTTCCTCCAGGAAAGTTTCTACCTATGAGTTGGGAAATTAAAATTATATAATGCGTCCATTGATTTTGATTGTAATCAATCAAATTTCTCTCACTCTTTTTAACTTCTTGACAAATACAGGGAGCTTTTTAGCACTAATGCTACATAACAAAGGATACACATTAGGTATGCGATTTTATTTTGGTCATTCTTGTGCTGTATCATCTATGTATTTTATCACAGAATGATGGGAAATGTAGTTTACTGTCTTCATAAACCATTAAAAGTTGTTTTTATTTTAATACACAAAATTCATATTCATACAAACTAAATTATTCAATCATCTTTCACAATTACAATTGACCCTTCGCAAAGAACCACCCCCTTAGGTACTATTGCTATGTCCGAAAAGCCATGGTGTATTTTTCATGGTGCAGTGAAAAATACATTGTTGAGCAAAGAGGACACTGACAACACGCCGACAGACAAGACAGAGGAGGTTACTTTTGGTATGAAACAAAGTCTTAGCTTTCAAATTTTGTAATTTTCTAAAAAGAAATTCAAACAATAAATATCATTTTGTGCCTCTTTTAATGTGTCATGACAGAACGCTGTAGTGCCTCAGTTCAAGCGACACTTAAACCGATCACCTCTTCCTAATTATTGCATGAAATGAACATGAATGAACATCAGAATCAGAAGATATGCTGTTTTATCCTTGGAAAGACATTAGTACACCTTTTTTCAAGTTCAAGTCCACTGACGTTAATCTACTAATCTCTTGTTTGTTTGTCGGACAAAACGGCAGATTCAGTGTTACGATTGGTCAGATTGCCTGTCAATTAAACTCCTGGCGAAGGGTGAATTGATCAATAGCAATTTGTTTCTCACCAGTTATTGATAAGGTAAGCAGCCCGCTAGGTTTTGGAACTTAACAAATTATCTATTTAAGTGTCCTAACTCTTCATAATTTGGCGGCCTATCTCTTCATGTGGTCTCATGATGAAACACTTTGTAGTAACACTCCACTACTGTCAATATTACATCTCCTATGACTTGTGCAAGCTTTACATCTCACATAAATACATCATATATCACATATTCTCATTTCCGTTGTTACGATATATCAGAGTTGATATTTTGCACAAGGCCCTCACTCAGTAAGTGTGCACAAATGATAAAGAAACTCTTTTCCAATCTTCCCATGAGGACAGCCCCCCTTGGGGACCTTTGCCAGCCTCAGGCAGGCTCTGAAACACCCATTATGCCCTCCCTCTATCTCTCCTGCACATACACACACTCATACACGGTGACGTCAGTGGCTGGTTGCTCCCCTGGGTGCCAGGAGCAGTCTTTGTTCCCCCTCGTTTTCCCCCTCCCCTCCAGTCCTGCTCCTCTCCATGTCCTTTGTCCCTGGAAATAGCCATCCAGCTAAGTGCCTGATTGGAATCCTTCGCATCTTGGCAGGGTCGCAAGGGGGGGGCGTCCATAACCGCGAGGGAGTGAGAGATGGATGGATAGTAGAAGAAAGAACAGGACAGGTCTAGATTTAGAGCGTAATATCGGATGAGGGAGGGCATGTATGTTTTTTTTTTTCATTCTTTCAGCGGAATTAGTGCGGTAGGTGCGTATTGTTTTGTCAAGGCTAGTGACAGTGGAGCTTCCCGGGAGAAACTGAGAAAGGGAAGTGTATGATGGGGGTTGAGTGTTCAAAGGAGACGGCCCTCTATTGGGGTTAAAGATCTGGAGAATCCTTCTGCTGTTCCTTCGAGCTCAGAGCCTTCTCTATCCACCCTGCCTTTGTAAAATATTTAAACCTGTTTCTCATTTCTGGGGAGGATAGGAAACTCACTGCTGAATAAGTAACCAGACCTGGGAGTGGGTGGCGTCGCAGACACAAACTCCACCTCGGAAAAGACGATAAATAAAACCCGATGAGAAAAAAACAAAACTTGTCACGTTATTAGTCTTGGTGTCTCGCCATTGCCTTTCTTTCTTTCTTTCTTTCTTTCTTTCTTTCTTTCTTTCTTTCTTTCTTTCTTTCTTTCTTTCTTTCTTTCTTTCTTTCTTTCTTTCTTTCTTTCTTTCTTTCTTTCTTTCTTTCTTTCTTTCTTTCTTTCTTTCTTTCTTTCTTTTTCTTTCTTTCTTTCTTTCTTTCTTTCTTTCTTTCTTTCTTTCTTTCTTTCTTTCTTTCTTTCTCTCTTTCTTTCTTTCTTTCTTTCTTTCTTTCTTTCTTTCTTTCGCTCTTTCTTTCTTTCTTTCACTATTTCGCTCTTTCTTTCACTATTTCGCTCTTTCTTTCGCTCTTCTTTCACTATTTCGCTCTTTCTTTCGCTCTTTCTGTCTTTCTTTCGCTCTTTTGCTCTTTCTTTCTTGCGCTCTTTCTTTCACTCTTTCTTTCACTCTCTTTCACTGTCTCTCTCTCTTTTATTCTTTTCTTTCTTTCTTTTCCCTCTGTTTAATGAGAGCAGCTCCAGTGGAGCGCAGTAGGGCCGTGGCGGACCTGCTCTCTGGCTGGCTGGTGGGAGCGCCCTGCTCAAGTAATGAACTCCCCCAGGACACAGCACAGCAATGCGGGCCTGTTTCCACACTCCGTTCCCAGGGCAGGCCGGGACTGCTGTTGCCGCTGCTGGGTGGGGAGATGGAGAGAAAGAGAGGGAAACAGAGAGACTGGTTACCCCCCAGTCTGCTGCCAAAGCGTGCGGCCTGCGAAAGCCTAGATAAAGTAAAGTGGGGGTTTGAAGGAGAGGGAGTGAGAGAGGGAGCGTCGGGAGGCTCTGACAGCTGTGGGGGGCTTTGGGTTGACTGGTGAGGGGCTGATAACGGGTTGGTACGGATCAGAGACGACTAATAATCCACAAGCATGCTGAAAAAGTTGAGGTGACATGGACTGAGTGTGGTTGTGTGTGTCGGTTTGGGATTGTGAAGAACACTCTGAACTGGCACCATGTGTCCAGCTGGTAAGCATTGTATCCTAGCATCATACCGTGCTAGAAAATGATGCAATTCATTATTTGTTAATGTATTTTTTATTTTTTCATATTTTCTTTTTTGTTTGTGAAGACATTTGCAGAATATAGGCAGACCTAGACCTTGCCTTGGTGTCTCTCGATTGCCTTCTTTCTTTCTTTCTTTCTTTCTTTCTTTCTTTCTTTCTTTCTTTCTTTCTTTCTTTCTTTCTTTCTTTCTTTCTTTCTTGCTTTCTTGCTTTCTTGCTTTCTTGCTTTCTTGCTTTCTTGCTTTCTTTCTTTCTTTCTTGCTTTCTTTCTTGCTTTCTTGCTTGCTTTTTTGCTTTCTTGCTTGCTTTCTTTCTTTCTTGCTTGCATTTTCTGCACTGATTTGTTGGATGGTTCAGTGTCTTGTGGGATTGCAGAAGAATCAGTGGTGATTTTGTTGTGATTAGCTTACGATGGAGAGTTTCCACCACTGGTTTGGGTCAGAACGAATAAACTTCTTGATGTAGACGAGGCAGCATCATTCCCCCAGAGCCCCAAAAATGCGATATGTGAATGTCAGAGAGGCTTGGCAGGGCTCTATAGTGATCCAATCATGCATAGACAAGAAGTTGTTCCACTATTTGTGCCGAAAACCGCAGCCAAGTCTTAAATCTAATTTCGGCCACAATCTGCAATCCATGAAAAATCCTGAATGTGATATTTCAGAAATTCAGAGAGCTTGAAATGAACTCCACGTCAGCAGTCATGAAGTGAAGAAAGTTTAGTGTGGGCGGCGATGTGGTAGCGTGACTTGTTGCCCGATATAGACCAAACCTGTGTATTTCTCTTGTTTCACACCTCAGACACATCAGAGACCCCTGTCAGACACTTTCCAGAGATAACAACGTTTCTTCCAAATGAAATAAGGCATGAGCGATTGTTTTTTTCCCTCCAACATAATAATACCCATATGTCCTTAATTATTCATATTTTAGTAATGCAGTCTCTAAATGGCTGGAAACACAAGTAAGTAATAAAACACTTGGGGGTTTGATTTAATTTAATTTTTTTCATATTAATTTAATTTTGGGGCATGTGTGCGAGCTTGTGCGGCAGAAAACACACCCTTCCTTGTTGGCTGTGCTTTTGCTTGTGTGTGGTAAAGAGAGAGAATAAGAAAAAAGTGAGAGACAGGTCAGGTAGACAGGTAAGACATTTTTACTTCCAAACTCTTACTGTATTCTCTTTCTATTCAGTCAAATGCTTGTAGCAACACCTCTGTCTTCAGTTACACCTCTTCTCGCCTTTATTTTTTAAAATACCCCAAATCTAAGTGTTTACAATAATTGCTCATACATTTAAACACGCCCATAACCTTATATTTTAAACTTTGGTACATAACTTGACCTACCTTCTTTTCCAGGAGCTCTTCACTGCAGAACATGAGATCCAGGATCCAGGATCCAGATCCAGGGGGTTTAGATGGGTAGGTTTAGGGATATGTAAAGTGGGAGGAGTTGGATCTGGATCCAACCTCACCCCCCTGGATCTCGTGTTCTGCAGTGACGACCATCTCTACTTTTCTTTTTTTTTTAAACTTTCTCTACCAACCGTTTCACTGGCTTTAACACATAGTGAACATTCTTTATTCTTATTTTAGTTAGTATGTGTATTTTACATACATTATATACATTACATAAAAAAAAAATATTTTTAATAAATTAAAAATATTTCAGATTTTTCATTAAATGGAAATAATAAGATTTTACCAAATACATTTATTTATTTATTTATTTTTTTTAACTTTTTTGCAGGAATTAAATGTACAAAAATAATTGGTTTTCTTTAAAAAAGGAGCATTTCCAACAAGCTATATTATAACTAAATATTTTTTTATGGAAATATGCACTGTATGTCTGTGTGTGTGTGTGTGTGTGTATATATATATATATATATATATATATATATATATATATATATATATATATATATATATATATATATATATATATATATATATATATATATATATATATATATATAATTTTTGTGTGTGTGTGGCAACAGAGCACTAAGAAACTGGCCCAAAACCAAGGCCCAGTTGACTGTCCTTATTGTTGAGCCTTAGTGAATGATGACATTTTTTTTAAGAAACCCATAGACTTACATTTAAGAAGGGACTTAGGTCTTTTTTGATTTGGACTAGTACATAACCAGCCAGGGGACCCTACATTGACCATCCCAGCATTATGGCAGGGACTTTTTCTCATCATATTTGCTTTAAAAATGTATAACTGTAGCTGTAAGTCATTTTATTGATTAAACCTACA
Source organism: Chanodichthys erythropterus (assembly GCF_024489055.1). Lineage (NCBI taxonomy): Eukaryota > Metazoa > Chordata > Actinopteri > Cypriniformes > Xenocyprididae > Chanodichthys > Chanodichthys erythropterus. The sequence goes on from NC_090227.1 coordinate 33,469,872, forward strand.
CCTCTCCAGTGGTTGAGTTTGATAGTGTGCCATTGATGAAGGCCATGCACATCCCTGAAGTTCTTCCATAGGATAGGGTAAGAAGAATGAGGGAGGGCATACATGAAAGCCAGATCCTTGTTGAAGCCATTTTCATGTTTCTGTTCACCCACGTTATTAAAAAGTGGTGGCGGGGCCACATTTGATGTGAGGATGGGGCTGCACTTTTAGTGTTAGTCCCACTGCAATCCTTTTTTCTGCTGTGGAGTCTGAGCAGCTAGTGGTCGCCATTGATCTACTGCACGCCGTCACACTGCCCTCTACCACATTGTGTGCCTCATTTTATGTGTGTGAGGTGGCTTTTTTTTCATATGTGTGCAGGCATTTTTATATTCATGTTTGCATGTGCATTTCATGTATTTTACATATGTGTGAATGTCTATACACATTGTATGTTTGAATGCACGTCTGTCTGGAGGTCAGTTTGCTTCTCCTTCTCAGAGAACAGCCCCTGGGGTGATGCCAGAAGTTCCAACAAAAGTTTTTTTTTTTTTTTTTTTCCAAGTCGTTCAGTCACAGTGGACAGCTATCCCCCCCATGGGCCAGCAAGGGGGCTTCCCGCATGGGGTGGGGCCTTGCCGGCAGAGGGGGAGGGCGAGAACGGGATCTGGCAGCGTTTGTGCGTCCTGGTAGGGGTTAGAGTGTGTGTGTGAAGGACTAGCGCAAAGGCAACCCCAGGAGCCAATGGATTGGAGAAGTTTTCACATTGCCTCCATCCTCTCTTTCCCTCTCCCCATGCTTTAGCGGATGTAGGCCGTAATTACTGGACCCCCTGGCTTCCCTTTCTCCCGACCGCAGCCTTTGATCTGTTTCATGTCGGGCAGATTTTTTTCCCACTCGCTGTACCTTTGTCTCGTCCTCCCTTTCTTTTCTCTGCCGCTCCTTTTCCCCCAGCTGAGCCCCCTTTGATGGAGACAGTTTGAGCTCTTTAATACACAAAGAGAATTTTCTCTCTCGCCACCCTCCATTTTGTTTTAAAGTTGGGTCCTTTTTGTTGACAACCACATTGAACTTGATACTGATTTTTTTTTTCTTCCTGTTTGCTAGTTTATTTTGTGTTTTTATGGTCCTCATGACCTTGATTAAAGGCATTGTGCTCTGCCCCCCCCCCCCCCCCCCGCTCTGTCACTGTGTTAAAAGTGAAAAACCCAAACTAATGGCTGGCCACTCTTTAGGTCATCCTGGTGTCTTTTTTTGCATTTGAACAGTGAAGAAACAAGATGAAGGGGATGTGTGTTTTAGTTTAATATGTGTTCTTGCCGTTGTGTGTGTAGGAGAGTCTCAGGGAGTGCATAGGTTTAACAAAAATAATAATCCACTGATGAAAACCGCTCAAAGTGAATAAGCGGTCCTCACCTGTTGGCGGTCGCGCATTGTCCGTTGTTTAACGCATGTCCCGCCGGGCGTTGATCCATAGCCTCCCGCGTGCATGGACGTGGGTGTTGTGTTTGTTTGTAAAGTAATGGCATTGTTAGCATAATGTTGGGTTGATTTGCTATTCAGTGTGCCTATTCTTTTGGGCTAATTGCCGCGGTACATATCGCTCCAGCAACGTTAAATGGGCGGTGTGAGTTTCTAAGAAGGCTCAAATCATATCAGAGCGTGGGTATGGTCCAGTGATCAGATTTTGTTAACAGATCGCAGACAGGCGATCTGTTGTGACTTTTCTGTTTGCTTGTTGAAAGATTTTGTTTGTGTGTCTGTGTGATTTTTCAGATTTTCTGTTCCTCTTGTCTTTTGATTGATGATTCTCTCTTTCTCCCTCTCTGTCGGTATGAAGCTGAATGGCAGCGGTTAAAGGAATAGTTTAGCCAAAAATTACAAATTTGTCATTATTTACCTTCCCTGGTGGAATTTCAGACCCCTATGACTATCTTTCTTCTGTGAAATGCAAAAAGAGATGTTAGTCAGGATATCCAGAACAGATTTTGTTCTGTTATTCACTGAAAATCATACATTCCATGAGATTTGATAGCTATGACAAAATGAAAATATTTTGTGAAAAATTTTATTTAGAACCATAAAAATGTATATATAATGGTTATATATTAATATATAAGGGTTTTAAAAGTGTTTTATATATATATATATATATATATCAAAAATAATCTGTTCCTCACATAAAGCTATTGTAGGCACACCAGATTTGACATCAGCACAAAATGCCACTGGTTCTCACACATCTCACAGCCCATTATTTAGCACCAACATTTTAATGCACAATATGTGCATTTTATATGCACAAGTGTGAATGTGAGTTCAGACTTTTGATTTTCAGTGACTAAATAACAAAATATACAGTCAAACTAAATTTATTCAGACACCTTGAACATTTAATTCATTAATACAGTTTATTCACTATAGTTTAAAAATGGTAATAAAATATGACAAGATCTCAGAGTTAAATTGTGTCAGAAAAAAATTATCTTAATTATGTCAGATAACATTTAAGCCAAACATGGTCAGGTCAAAGTGTCTGAATAATTTTTGGGTATAATATGTCACAGTTTACTTTATTTTGCTATCCTCACTTACATAAATGAACTGTAGTGCCGTGCACCCACTAGTAAAAATATATCGAAAATGTCTGAATAATTTTTGGTTTGACTGTATTAATAATGACTGATTTTGACTTATTAATGATTGAATTTTTATTTTTATTTTTTTCATTTTTTTGAGCTCAACACCAACTTTTATGGTATAAAAAGAGCAGTGTGAATATTCATCTCTTTTTGCGTTCCTTGGAAGAAATTACGGGTATGGGTTTGGAACAACATGACATGAGAGTGAGTAATCCATGGCATAATTTTCCATTTGTGTGAACTGTCTCTTTAAGGGCAGCTGTTTGAGTTCATATGTGTTGTAAGTGATTGTGTGTGAGAGAAGCGAGAGAGAGAGACAGTCAGAGACAGTACATGCTGCAGTAATGACAGTGGTGAGGTGCAGCTGTTTGTGTTTATATGTGTCCTATTCGAGTGTGTGAGAGAGACAGAAAGAGAGGTTGAGCAGCAGACAGGCAGAGAGAGACTGTGCGTGCTGCTGTAATGACAGTGGTGAGGTGCAGCTCTCTCTGCGTCCTTGAACCCCGGCTGGGTGCTCTGGTGTCACCCTGGGGAGTGCACCGTTTAATACCACAGTAATTATCCTGTCCTTATTCACCACATTGCCGTCCAGGTGTCTCCTTCACCCTGCCTCGCAGCGTGTGTGTATCTGAGTGCATGAACTTGTGTTTTAGTGTTTTTTTTTATAGTGCCGCTGCCCTGTATTTTTATGCCTCTTAATATTCATGACACCTTTTCATTAACTCATGTGGGTGTGTGTGTGTCTGTCAAGTGTTTTTTTTGTTTTTGTTTTTTGTTTGCTGTTTGTGTGTTGATGTTATATGTGCAGTTCTGTGTGTGCTTGTTCCTGTTTACTCAACTGTTTGTGCATTTAATGTCAAAGCATGTGTTTGTGTGTGTAGTTTTATGTGTGTATGGGTAGATGCATATGTGTATGTGATGTCTTTCTCTCCAGATCTCCAGCTTACCGTCTGTCTGCTCTCACAGTCTGTGTGACTAATGGCAGGTCCAGGTGTTCCTCTCAGTTCTGGCGGTCCCTTGAGGGGCTGATGGCTCCCACTGTGGCAGCGTGGGCAGGAGGTACCCGCCTCTCTCTGCCTGCGTGGAAGGTCCCCTGGGCCCAGCAGCCTCTTGAGGACCCCAGCCTTAACCCCCCACTCTCAGCTCCATAGTCCTCTTATAGCTTAGATATTGAAGTGCAATATTATGCATTAGCTCATGATGTGATTTTGTTATCTGAATGAAATGTGATGAGATAAAGATAATGTCAAGAAAACGCACCTTTCTATTGCGTTGACTTTGCTTGCTGCACTTAAAAACAAACGGCACTACTAGTGAACTCAGATTCAAGAACTGTTGACTCATATGAGCCATGTCTTTTAATAAATCCTTCACAAACTCAGTTTGAATCAGTCAAATGAATCTTTCAGTTAATGATCTCACTGCATTCCTGTACTTAAATTACCCCAAAGCTTCTTATGCTCACTCACAGAGGTTTCATTTACATCACAAATAAGTAAAAACTGCAATCTTGTGTAATATTATTACAGTTTAAATAACTGTTTTCTATTTTAATATATCTTGAAATGTCATTTATTCCTGTGATGGCAAAGCTGAATTTTCAGCAGCCATTACTCCAGTTTTCAGTGTTGCATGATCCTTCAGAAATCATTCTAATATGCTGATTTGACACGTAGGAAACATTTATTATTATCAATGTTAAAAACAGCTGTTCTGCTTGGAAAGCATGTTTTTCAGGATTCTTTAATGAATAGAAAATTCAGAAGAACTGCTTTTATTTGAAATTGATTTTTTTTTTTTTTTTTTGTAATTACATAAGTCTTTACTATCACCTTTGATCAATTTAATGCATCCTTGCTGAATAAAAGTATTAATTTATTTCTTTCAAAAGAAAAAAAAGTCAGGTACACTTTATTTTAAGGTGTCTGTTACACTGTAATTATACATTTAAGTATTGAGTAATATTAAGTAACTGCATGTACTTACTATAGGGTTAGGATTAGGGTTTGGTTTAGGGTTAGTTGCATGTAATTTTGCATAATTTATAGTTATTACTATAGTTACTACATTTAACATATGTAACAATGACACTGTAAAAAAATAGTTACCAAAAAGTCTTAGTGATCCTAAACTTTGGTAGTGCAAGTTAAAATCAGTATTGTTACTGACTAGATGTTCATATCAGATCATGTAGTTAAATATGCATGTTTAAAAACTAAAATAGGAATCATTAAACTGTAACTCTCCAGCATACCTGTTTTACCCTCACCTAACTGTGGGGGGCACTACACATGCCCTACACCAGGTCCTGACCCTGGTCCTGGTCCAATATTGTACATGTTGCATCTCTTCCTAATCAAATACACCTGATTCAGCTCACCAGTGAAAAACGCTGCTCTAAATAAATGCATTTCCTGGATATAGTCATGGCATAGTGAGCAGTGCTTGTGCTCATGACACATAGAGCTGTCAGATCATGGAGTCCCAGGTTCCTCTCCAGTCTGCGATCCTCTTCCCTCATTTTCTCCTTTAACTTTCTTGTCTCTTTTGGCCTATGAATAAAAAAAGGATTCTCTCATATTTAGCCCTAGCTCTTTAGTGCCCTACACTGCTTCAGTGGTCATTTCTTGCACTGCGAGTTTGTGCAGGTGTAAGTGGATTACTGTAGCATCAACTTGTCAGCTGGGAGCACTTGTTTGAAGGCTTGAGGTGGATTAAACACTCATCAGAAATAAGGTGCTTAGCCTGTCATGCCCCAGAGACAGTTATATGCTAAGCTAAGAGCGATGGCTATTACTGTCACACCCATTTTACACTGAATTTGGCCTGTGTGCCAACAGCTAATTATTCAAACACCTTTAGCATAAGTAATGCTAAGTTTAGTGGTGTGGATGGCAGTCTGTGCTCTTATTGTAGTTATCATGAAGCATTCTCCATTAGCTTCCTCCTGTAGCGCAGGAGCCTGCAGGCACATCGACTATTTTTAACAATGAGGTTTGGCTGATTGAGTTCAGGGAAAAGAGAGGTGGTCAGAGATAGACATGGTAGACTGCAGAACCTCTTCATATATTGTTTTTGTATCAGTTACTGGATCCGGCAGATTTTATTTATTTATTTATTTATTTTTAATAACTTTGACTTCTTTCAGATCGAATAGAGAAATTATTACCATGTCTTGTTTGTATCAAGCATGTTCACTAGACCACAATTTTTACGGCAGTTCATGAGTTACAGTTTTTAAATCACCTGACGTGTGTGATTTCATATACTGATTCTGATAGGAATAACATCTCTTGTGTTCATTACAGAGGTTGGAAGTGTTTTTTTAGATGTGGGTGTTACAGAAGGTCATTTGCTGTGCTTGCGTGCCTCACATATGGCGTATATGTTTTTTTCATGAATTACTTATTGATATTGATTAATTTATTATTTAAACCCTAATATAACCCTTTTAAATAAAGTAAAGTTATATAATATGTGTATATATGTATATATATATATATATATATATATATAATATATACAAATTTTTTTCCCCCATTTATTTCAAGTATAGCACAAAGTGGACTACGACTTCCTCTAGTACCCTACAAAAATATAGGAGCATTGTGCCTATACTTGTTGTGATGATATAGTGAGGTTAAAGGGTCACTTTGTGTTAACAAAGGGGGCAGGTGAGCCTTAACCAAAACCTTTTACACCATTGGTTTGATCAAAGAGAGCCAAGAGGCAGAATACAGTGTGTTGATCAGTTTAGAGGCCTGCCTGCCTCCGAGCACAGATCATAGAGAAAAAGACATAGACAGACGGGTACAGTAAGTGATGGGAGAAACGATCAGGGACACTTTTAAACGCATTCACCTTCTCTCTCTCCTCTCTCCCATCTGTTATGCACATGCTCTCTCGCTCTCACACTCAAAAACACACACAAATGTGCGCATCCCAGTGACGAAGGGTCATGTTCCAGGTTATGTGAGGTAGATGTTTGTGTGTGTGAGACTATAGAAGGGAACAAAGTGCTTGTTTAGCACCGCTTTCCTGCATGGCTAGGCAGGCAGCTGCTTCCCATTGACTTGGTACACAGTGGGAACCTGACTGCACTCACTCTACACTCCCAACCAGTAAAACTTGTGACATACATGACTACCAGACAGAAGACAAAACGAGCAATTGAGAGAGACATCAAATATTGACATTAAAATGTTTTTACAGTTTTTTTTTTTTTTTTTCATAATTTGAGACAGTGTACATGTAAAGTGCACAGATTGCCTGGAAATGCATCCAAATATACTTTATTTCCCCCCTTCAAATAATGAACTACACTACTGTTTGAATGTTTAGTCAGAAAGATTCTAAATTAAGATTTAAATAACACTTTTATTCAGCAAGGTTTCATTAAATCAATCAAAAGTAACATGTGTAATGTTACAAAAGATTTCTGTTTTAAATAAATTAACTTTCTGTTCAAAGAATATCTTTGTGGAAACATTGTGTTTTCATGATTAAGCAGCAACATTGATAATAATTAGAAATGTTTCGCAACCACAAAATTATCAGTGTAAATGATTTCTGAAGGATCATGTGACACTAAAGACTGAAGTAATGGCTGCTGAAAATTCAGCTTTGCCATCAGCATTTACCCCCCCCCCCCAAAAAAAAACCAACTATATATATATATATATATATATATATATATATATATATATATATATATAGGGGGGTGTGACGAGATCTCGCGCGACTAAAATGTGATGAAATTTCTTGTCGAGGCGAAAAGTAGTCTCGTAAAAAAAGTAGCACATTCAAACGCGATTTCAATAGCCCGCATTTTGAAAGTGGCTAGATATTTTAGGCTGGGCAGTGTAGATGTAACCATCTCTCAGTTCTGTATCAAAGAAAAATTTGGTCTTATTTGCACTTTGAATATTCATACTCAGAAAGTAGAACTGAAATGACATTCATTACTAAGATGATTAGTTAAAACATTTCAAATATACCTGCAGAATATTTTTTCTGGTCATGTATTTTGCCATTGAGGATTTCTTAAAAATAGTATGTAAAAATCTCGTCTCGTCTCGTTCTCGTGAACTCAGTCTCGAGTCTCGTCTCGTGAGATACCTGTCTCGTCACACCCCTATTATATATATATAAATATATAGAGAGAGAGAGAGACATAGAAACTGTACATACAACTGTACAAACAGAAATTGTAATAAAATATCACAATATTACTGTTTTACTGTATTTTTGATCAAATAAATGCATCCTTGGTTAGAATGAAAGACTTTCAAAAACAAATGAAACTTCTTACCTAAAATCTTAGTAACCTCAAACTTTTGAAAGGTAGTGTATGTGGTACTCATTATTTAATGAATGAGAAAGCAAGTCAGCAGTTTGTGTATGAATTTGTAACATGAGTTTATCACTGTAATGAACATGAACAGAGGTAAAAATTTTTCATTGTGTTTCCACACTTAGAGCCATACTTGTTGTATGAAAAGTCAGGCAATGTTCATCATTTGCAAAATGACAAGCCAGATAGAACATGCTTTCTCATACATTCAGTGACATCATAAGGGTTTATGTTTACCCAAATGTGGCAAGTATAGCAAAGGGAGCCAAACTTTGAAGAAAAAAAGCAAAAGTGAGAAAAGAAAGCGGCAGAAGCCAAACATCTCATCTCTGATGCTGGAGTTGTGAAGAGGCTTGTTTTGGTACACTTCACATGTAATTAATCTGCAGCTGTTTAACAGTGCGGGCCCCCGCCGCTCGCGCAGACTGAGCAACACAAGAGTCAAACGGAGCTTAACCACTGCCAGTGCCCCTGTCGTCACGCAACCTCTACCTCAGTCTTTATCTCTCCTCCATTTCACCTTCTCTCTCTCCATCAGACACACACAGAGTACTTACGTTTCACCTTTGTGCCCCTAAAAATGCTTAGCGTGTAAATCATCCTCGCTAAAAACGCCATTGGCTTTTCCGCATCTAAACATTATTAATGGCTGAAGGCTTTTAATTGGGTTTACAGCAACTTTATCTACTGTGGAAAGGGTTTGTTTAGAAGTGATTTCATCTGTGTCTGGTTAGTGTTTAAAAGAGTGTTTCAGGTTAAATAGAAGGCAAGCTTTATCGTCAACATCTGTGGCATGCTCTGAATTACCATTGAAAATAATTTTGCCCCTCAGTTTGTAAAGACAAACAAAGTGCTAAGTGAAATTTACTTACGATAGAAGTAAATATGGGGCAGAACAAAATGGCATGGACTTCTGTTGTGAACTGTCCCACAGAACAAGAAGATTTTTTACATTTATTACCAAAACTCAAAGGCCCTTTCCCAGATGATGTGCTTGATGTTTACTTGCGTCCATAGACTATAGGGTGTATGATTTGTCATTTTTTGATTCATAAGAGTGCTCATGGTCACCCCCTTTATGGATATAATGTGCCTTTGATGCACATTTTTGGGGGTTTACAACCCGACTAGTGCTTTGTATCGGCATAGAGTTCCTGATTTGATTCATGTCAAATTTCAATCTTGAGATCTTGTTTAGATTTTGATTAGATTGAGATATTTTGATTTGATTTGATTCAATTGATCTTTAACAGTAACTATTTTCAGCAATTTCTCAATCAGTTTGATTTTTGATTAAGATTTGAGTTTAGATTCTGATTCATCTGGGTATATTTGTATTATATCTATTTTTCTTACACAGATTTTCTTTTACATAGAATAAAAGATTTTTAGATTTAATGAATTTATCAAGATTGTTCAAATGAAGATCACCATTAATTGGAAAATCCTCAATTTTTTTGCCAAAGCCTGTGGTGTCACATTGGTGTCAAGAGTTCTGCTCATGTCTTCTGCCCATCATTTCCTGTCCACTCTCCAGTCTCTTGTCGTCATGTTAGCACTGCACCCATCTGTACAGCACTCAGTGGTCTCTAGAGGTGAGTGAGTGGTCAGCCTCCAGAAGGTGTTCCATTTCTCTTCCTCACCTGGGGGTCGCTAGAGGGGAGATGGGGAGCAGGCTGTCAGCTGTCCTTGCCTTCCCAACCCCCTGCTCCTCACCTTCTGCCCTGGGAATGAGTCCGGCTGCTCGGACGCTTATGGGCGCCAACAACTCCATATGGGCTGTGGGCAGCAAGAGTGTGTGTCCTCCAGGATTCCGGCCCCTGACAGACAGTCCGTCCTGTGACATCACTGCAGTACGCATATGTGTGTGTGTGCGCAAGGGTACATATGAGTGCAAATACATGGTTTTCCTCCAGGATTATGGTCCCTGACAGACTGGCTACACGATGACATCACCTTGGCATGTGTTTGCGTGTTTGTGTCCTTTAGGAAAAGACCCCTAACAGACTGTGTCCCTGGAGCCCCCTGTAGGGTACCGAGAGCAATGCCAGGGGTCCTACAAGCACAGACTGGAGAGTGTCAGCTTGATGGAGCAGAGACCGTTAGGGACAGCAAACATGAGTTTGTGTGTATTTGCGTGTTTGTGTGTCCACTAGGACCAGGCCCCTGACAGACTGTCTCCCTTGAGCGGCGGTGGGGTACGGCAGAGGCAGAGAGTGTGTCAGCATAGAAACCCAAAGGAACAGTGCAGAACAGTTGGAGGGAGGAATACAGGAGTCGGTTTGTTTGTGTGTGTATGTGTATAGATTGTGTGTGTGTGTGTGTGTGTGTGTGTGTGTGTGTGTGTGTGTGTGTATTTTAGTATCGATAAACAGGTGTTTGGTCTCAGAGACTGTGCTCCCAGAGGACTGCTGACCATGTGGTCAGTTCCTGCGTGCCGTCCCCCTCCCTTCTTCTCTTTCCTCTCTTGTCCTCACTCTTCCACTCTTTCTTACCCTCTTAGCAACATAGTTTTGTCCTCTGTTGTGTTTGGTTATGACGGCCCTGTTGCCTAGGGGAGAGAGGAAGGAAGGAAGATAGGGAAGAGGGAGGTCTCTGCGAGAAGCACAGAAAAAGAAACAGGAGAGATGATCGAAGAGAATTAAGATGAACCGCTAGTAAAAACTCCTATAGTCCTATACTTCAGGTTTTTCTGGAAGTTGTTTTCCCCTGGCTCTTGCTTCAGGCCTGTCTGGCCGGCATGCTGGGTTGCCCAGTGGGAGCACGGGGTGGAAGTTGTTTTTCTGCCCCCTACAGTGTGTCTCTCCTGCCCCAGGCTGTGGGCAGAGGGCCAGGGGGAAGGGGCTGTGAGCTGGGCAGGGGGGCTGCTGGGAAAGGTGGAGGTTTTGGGCAGGGGGCCAGGCTCAAAGGTGGAGGGGGTAGAGGAGGGGTGAGAGGTCAGGGATGTGGAATGTGACTAGGTAAAGTGATAAGACACAGGTTTAGTTAGACAACCATTCCACCATTTTGCTTTTCCCTGTGTTCCATCATGTTGGAATGATCGTATTTACAGGTGCTCATAAAAGTAGGGAATTGGTTACTTTTTTTAGGCTCTTGTAGGATGGCAGTTTAAGATTTAGTGTGGAAGTGATGTGGTATTGATCATAAGAAGCTGTAATTGGGTATTTCTTCAATTGCATGCACTTTTGTACTTTTGAAAATTTTATTGTAAATCATTTTCACACAAATATTTAATCTTATTTAATCGTTTGTTTACATTATTATAGTTTGTGTAATGTACTGTTAATGACAAATAGTGATAATACTTGTTGTAAATAGGAACTTGATTGCAGCATTACTTTGGATCTTAGTCATGGTAGGCACCATATTTAATTTGACATGAATACAACCTTTGCTGTGAAATGTAAAGTCCGTTCAATGGGTTGTAGTGTCTTAAGGTCCTAAGTCATGTCTAATATTCACAACCTATGTTTTTGGAGTTTTTGGTTTGTTTGGATAATTTCAGTATTTTATCAGCTGAACAACTTGATATAGACTCTACATCTTGCCTTGTTTTTTATGTCAAATTAAGTATGGTGCCTACCCTTACTAAGGTCCATTACTATGTTAATTAGCATTGCTTGAGGGTATCAGCATTAGCATGTTGATGTCTGTGGTCACTGATAACATTTTCCCCACATTTTAGAATACATTTTTGGTGTAGTTCTGAAGTTAAACCTTTGTGAGAAAATATCAAGCTTCTCCAGCAATAATACACAACATTTTGATGGTAAAAAATGTACTGTAAACTTTCTGGCTTTCCAAGACTGGATTTAGAAGAATATTTGTTTTTGATGACAGGCACTTTCTGAGTTTTTCTGAAGCAAAAGTATGATTTAATAGTTAAAAAGTGCTTTAGGACAAAGTGAGATCTTAGTAGTGACATCTAACCTAGATGAATGATAAGATTAATCAGGCCAAAACCAGAATGTTTGCCTTCATTTGTCAAGTTTGAATAGAACATGTTTGAATGAATGTTAAACTGGTTTAGTGTTGGTGTGGTTGTTGTCGAAGTGGGCATATTTAACCTCGTCTCCCATGTATTATAAATTTCAGTGTGCTAATCATTGTGGAACGGCTGTATTGTTTTTGGATGGTGTGTTGTTCCAGAAGGGGAACAGCAGTGCTGTATGTCATAAGTGTGGGTCTGCTGTATGCCTCCAAGCGCTAATGAACACACTAGCCTGTTTTGGCTCTGACGATTGGCTCGTGTCGGTAGGGGCATTCACAAAATCCACAGCTTTGGTGTTGGGAGAGATGGAGGGGATCTCTTTTTTTCATTCTCTATCTGGCTTACTCCCCCCCTCCTCTATCTGTCCTTGTATCTGATAAAGAGGAGGGAGGACAGACATCAGACTGAGCACGTCTTCATTACCGTCTTCCACCACGCTTCCGGCCCCGCATGCCAGTGCTTTGGCTAGCCCATTAACTGGCCTGATGTGGTTCAGCCCAGCCCGGTCCAGTGGAGGCATGGGGGTCTGCACAGGGTGGGGGGGTCTGCTCTTGAATCTCCTAGAATTATCTGCAGATTAGATGCTGGGGTGGCTGCAGCCATCACCATGTGTTTCTGTTATCATGCTCCCAATTACCAGGCCCTGTTCGAGGCAGGGTGGCAGGCCCATCCCTGGACATCAGAATGTGTCCTTCTGCCAGTCCTGTCTTCCCATTCTTCCCTCCCTCGCTACACCCTTCCATCCTGTGCTCCACCCCTCCACATGGGACAGGCTGGCGAGGAGAAGGCCAGCGCCAGGGGCAACCACCAGAGCAGCCTGTTAATTCGGTAATGAGTCACAACATGAAAGAAAGTTTGGGGATGGAATGTGGAACAAGTGAGGAACAAACTGTCAGAGAGGGAGAAAGAGGAATCTGAAAAGAAAAGGAAGGTCGATTGAGCCTGTAAATGTATAAGAACAGGAGCGCTGAATGAGCCCCATGTTTTCATGCCCATTCCAGGCGCCGGTTCTTTTCTCTCTCTCGCTCTCTCTCTCATCCCCTCACTTTTTTCTTTCTGTTTCTTTTCTAATTTAACTTTTCATTGAAATTTCTTACCCTGTTTAGTGCTCTTGCCAAGTCCCCCGGCGGACAGATGACAAAAGCCCCCTAAAAGCCATGTGATCTTCCATTTTCCGACAGCCACACTTCTGAGGATTAAAGCTATTTAATGACTATAATCTCCCTCTTTCTCAAAAGTGATTTCTCACATTCTGTCGCAGTCAGAGGGATTGCATTAGCATTAATAGATTTATAATTCGCCAGAATGACCACATGTGCCAGGAGGTTTTTTTTCTTTAGGCTCCATTCTTTTCCTCTCCTCTGCCTTTTTCCCCTCCTTTTTTTCTGGCTCTGAACTCAAGCAAGTGTTTCTTTGTATCTCTTGCACTGTGGTACATGTCTGTGTCTCAGCAGGACAGCCTACCTGTCAGTCGGCACCCCCACCGTCACCACTATACCCGCCCCCTCTCACCTCCACAGTGGCTGGATCAGAGAATGGCCTGTCAGGGGCCACAGTCTCATTGTGCAGCCAAAGAATTCACCACGGTTAAGTCCCTTATGGGCTTTTCATCCGAGCTCTTTCATTGGGCCACTGCAACACTTTCTCTCCCGTGTTGCAAGGGTTTTAAGTTTTGTTGGGACGGCTCTTATCCTGACACGGGCACAAAAGCATGAGAACAGAACAGGGGGAAGGCACTGTACTTGAAGGAAGGAGGGGAAAGAGGCAGCGGAGGTGTGTGAGAGGTGGGCCGGTCTGTCTTATGCTAAATGTAATCTGAGAAAGAGATGTTAAAACAAAAAATGAACGGGGTACAAAGAGGATGCACATGGACACAAACTTGAGTACCTTTTTTTTTTTTTTTTACTATACATTCTTTGTATTGTGTCATTTTTCTTTATTCTCTCTCTATTTTTTAGATTTTAGTTGATTAATTAAGACAACATATTTATTTATTTTTAAAGTATTAAAAATGCCATAAACCAAAAAACTTTGTTATAGTTACATCATCATACTTTCAAGATTCCCTTTCAGCTTTTCAAAGACAATTCAGAATGTACTTTTTTAAAATCACAATTTTCTTTCATTTTGTTTAACAGTAGGGGAATTAAATACCATTATATATTAAATGTATTAATTTAACTTGAGATGCCACAATGCAAGTTATTAACACTTAAATTGTAAGTCTGAATCTTACAAAAGTGTACTTGGGAAATGGGAAAATGGGAAAGGCACCAATTTCATAGAATGACCTCTTTATTTAGAAAGGCTTCCTTGCTCCTATTTTCAAAACAATGTCACACTTTCTTCTCTTATTTTACTCCTTTACTGATATCTCTATTTTTAAGTTTTTCTTTACTCCTGCTCTGAATTCATTTCTCGCTTAGAGCTAAATTCATAATTCATGGTTTTACAAATTTCTACCCACAAACCCCCGTGGAGATTTATTTGTTCTGCACAGCACCTACATTTTAAAGTGGATCGATTCATCACTTGAATTTATTTTCTACAAATTCTGCTGTGCTCACCTTTGTGTAATGGGAGAGTAGTGGGCGGAAGTAAAATCCTACAACTGCCATATGGAGTTGAAGTTATTAGTTTATACAATACACGCTGAGGTGATGCACTTTCTTTGTTCTTTTTTTCCTTTTCCCATTGCATTAGGTCGTAGATTGTGACTCTGTTTCAGTGGGTTTTTCATTTCTAATTAGAATACTGAGCATAGGGGGCCATTGTTACATTTGGCTTCTGAGTACAGATGAAGCTTTTAGAGTATGTGGGGCGTTATCCTCTGTAAACATACATTTTTTTGGCTCTGTTATACCAGAGGCTTTTTCAACGCATTAAGAGTGAACATACAACTTAGAGAAAATAAAGCAAACAAACAGTGCACTGATAGAAAATTCTGTGTTTGTCTGAGCCGCAGTGGGACTTTGTGCTTGCAGCATCCCTGCTCAATAAGTCATGAGCTCTCTCCCTTGCTTTCCTTCGGAGTCTGCTGGTTGAGATGCTAAATAGATGACGTGTGGACTGTGTCAGGCCCCATCAGATTGCACAAAGCAGGAGAATTAAGAGCAACCCGCTTTGTATATCTTTGTATAATGTATGCCTGCATTAATCTAGACTGGCTGTGTGTTTGCACAAACAGCGAAAAAACATAAATAATCCAGTGCTATGATTTTGTATGCATTGTCCAGTAAGAGGGCCTTCCTTTCTGAATGTGCTCTAATCACTTTTGAGAAGCTTTTCAATCTGGTGACCATAATGAAAATATGATAAAGCAGATTCAAATCTGGGGGATATGGGTATGAGCTTGTTTGCTGAGGGAGGATAAGAGGATAAAAAAATACATCTTTGTCCTTATTTCTCTATTCTTGTGGGGTTTGCTGTCTTTAGTTCTTTGCTTCTATTTTGATATTTTCTCTGCCTCTTTAACATTTTAATTCTGTCTGTGTTTTGCATTGCAGATGGTGATGATGACCCGGGGCTCTCCTGGGTGGCGTCCTCTCCCTCTAGCAAAGACGTGGCATCGCCGTCACAGATGCTAGGGGATGGCTGCTGCGATATGGGTATGGGCACAGGGGAGGAAGAAGGGGGCTCTGGCCTGCCTTATCCCTGCCAGTTCTGCGACAAGTCCTTCAGTCGCCTCAGCTACCTGAAGCGCCACGAGCAGATCCACAGTGACAAGCTGCCCTTCAAATGCACCTTCTGCAGTCGTTTGTTCAAACACAAGCGCAGTCGTGATCGTCACGTCAAGCTACACACTGGTGACAAGAAGTACAGTTGCCAGGAGTGCGAAGCAGCATTTTCTCGCAGCGATCATCTCAAGATCCACCTCAAGACACACAGTTCCAGCAAACCATTCAAATGCAGCATTTGTAAGCGTGGCTTCTCTTCCACCTCCTCTCTACAAAGTCACATGCAAGCCCATCGGAAGAACAAGGAACACCTGGCAAAGAAAGACCAGGGTAAGCGTGATGGATCTAGCAGTGACGTAGCTGACCAGGACCAGGACCTATATATGTGTGATTACTGCGAGGAGACGTTCAGTCAGACAGATGAACTTGAGAAACATGTGCTGACGCAGCATCCCCAGCTCTCAGACCGTGCAGAGCTGCAATGCATCCACTGCCCTGAAATCTTCAGCGATGAAGGCACTCTACTCACCCATATTGATAGAACGCACGCCAACAAGAAACACAAGTGTCCCATGTGCGCTGAGCAGTTCCCATCTGTAGAGGATGTCTATTGCCATCTTGACAGCCACCGGCAGCCAGACTCCAGCAACCACAGTGCCAGTCCTGATCCGGTCTTGGGCAGTGTGGCATCAATGAGCAGTGCTACGCCTGATTCCAGTGCCTCCCTGGAGAGAGGATCAACCCCAGACTCTACTCTCAAACCTGGACAGAGCAGACGCAAACTTGCACCTTCTTCTGACCATGACGATGGAAGCTGGTCAGGCAAAGTGACCTACAGTTGTCCATATTGCTCCAAGAGAGATTTCAACAGCCTGGCTGTCCTGGAGATTCATCTGAAGACTATCCATGCAGACAAACCTCAGCAGAGCCACACTTGCCAGTTGTGTCTGGAAACCCTGCCTACGCTCTATAACCTTAATGAGCATGTGCGCAAAGCACATAGATCCAGTGGGAGCTCTGCCTCAAACTTTCCCCTTCTGCAGTTCAGTAATGTTTCAGCCTTTCATTGCAACTACTGTCCTGACATGTTTGCAGACATCAACAGCCTGCAAGAGCACATCCGTGTTTCTCACTGCTTATCCGGTGGTGTTGTTGCTGGATCCACCACTTTGGAGGGCAACCATGCTTTCTTCTGTAACCAGTGCTCCATGGGCTTCCTTACAGAGTCCTCACTCACAGAGCACATTCAACAGACCCATTGCAGCAGTGGGGGTGGTGTGACCAAGATGGAGTCTCCAGTCTTGCAGCCCTCGCAGTCCTTCATGGAAGTGTATTCTTGCCCTTACTGCACCAACTCTCCCATCTTTGGTTCCCTCCTCAAACTTACTAAACACATTAAGGAGAATCACAAGAACATCCCACTTGCCAACAACAAGCGCAAGGTCAAAGTGGCAGACTTGAGCCCAGCCTCATCTGATGTGGAGATATCCTCCCCCAAGCGCCATAGGGTAACTGGTGACAGCACTCCAGCCGTTGCCAATGGAGACTATCCCTGCAATCAGTGTGACCTTCGATTTACCAGCTTTGAGGGCTTCCAAGCCCATCTCAAGTCCCACCTGGAACTGCTGCTGAGGAGGCAGTCTTGCCCACAATGCAACAAAGAGGACTTTGATTCTCAAGAGGCACTGCTTCAGCACTTGACCATTCACTACACCACCACTTCCACCCAGTATGTCTGTGAGAGCTGCGACAAACAGTTCTCTTCTGTAGATGATCTGCAAAAGCACTTGCTAGACATGCATACCTTTGTGCTGTACCACTGCACACTGTGTCAGGAAGTCTTTGATTCAAAGGTCTCTATACAAGTCCACCTGGCCGTCAAGCACAGCAATGAGAAGAAAATGTATCGTTGTACGGCCTGTGCTTGGGACTTCCGCAAAGAAAGTGACCTGCAATTACACGTGAAGCACAGTCATTTGGGTCATCCTACCAGTACAGGGGCAACTGGGAAAGCACGCAAATGCATATTCTGCGGGGAGACATTTGGCACAGAAGTAGAGCTCCAGTGTCACATCACTACCCACAGTAAAAAGTATAACTGCCGGCTCTGTGGGAAGGCTTTCCATGCCATTGTCTTGTTGGAAAGACATCTCAGAGAGAAGCACTGCATTTTTGATGGAGGAAATGGCAACGGAAATGGAGGCAGCCAAAATGGAACGCCTAACGGGGTAACTCAAAGCTCTAAGCGTTCCACAGCAGGATCGACTGCAGCTGCTGAGCAAGCAGATTTGCAGAACATGCTGTTAAAAGGAGGAAGTCAGGAAACGGCAAACAGCCATGAAGCCAGCGGTGGTGAAGAGGAGCTGGATGCCTCAGAGCCAATGTATGCCTGTGACATCTGTGGTGCAGCATATACCATGGAGTCTCTTCTCCAAAATCACCGCCTTCGAGACCACAATATCAGGCCTGGTGAGGACGATGCAGGCTCTAGAAAAAAGAAGGCTGACTTCATCAAGGGTAACCACAAGTGCAATGTTTGCTCGCGGACATTCTTTTCTGAGAACGGCTTGAGGGAACATGCCCAGACACACCGTGGCCCGGCGAAGCACTACATGTGTCCCATCTGTGGTGAACGCTTCCCTTCACTCCTTACTCTCACTGAGCACAAAGTCACCCACAGCAAGAGCCTGGACACAGGCACCTGCCGTATCTGCAAGATGCCACTGCAGAGCGAGGAAGAGTTTATCGAGCACTGCCAGATGCACCCTGATCTGAGGAACTCCCTAACAGGCTTCCGCTGTGTTGTTTGCATGCAAACTGTCACCTCGACACTCGAACTGAAGATCCATGGAACTTTTCACATGCAGAAGCTCTCATCCTCTGGGGTCAGCGGCGGCGGAGGAGGATCAGCCTCATCATCTCCAAATGGCCAGCTGCAGGCTCACAAACTCTATAAATGTGCCCTTTGTCTCAAAGACTTCAAGAATAAGCAAGAGCTGGTCAAGATTGATGTCAACGGCCTGCCTTATGGTCTTTGTGCTAGCTGCATGAGTCGGGGCACAAATGGCCAGTCCCCAACTGTTGTTGTCACCCCCCAAGAAGGGGAGAAGGGCACCAATGGACTGCGCTGCCCAGAGTGTGCTGTTAAATTTGAGACCCTGGAAGACCTGGAAAGCCATGTTCAAGTTGACCATCCTGAGATGAGCCCTGAGACCAGTGGAGCTAAGAAAGTTACGGATGCTTCACCTGTCCCTAAAGTAAGTGTCAAATCCTAACCCCTATGAAAATCTGATATTGTTTATGCTAAAACTGTCTCAATTATATTTTCTTTTGTCTGAAAGGATATTAAAAGTATTTGATAGTTCTACATTAAACCAGAAGATCAAAGATAACTCTTAGCCATTGTCCACAAGCACTGGGCCTTTTGACAGAAATGTTTTATTACAAAATGGTTTTGTATTTGCTTAGGGTGTTTTTTAGGTCATTTGAGGTTTTCCTCTAGTTCTCAAATTTGTGTTCTTTCTCTACCTTTTCTCTTTTTGTGTTTCTTTTCCTATTATCTCTTTTCTTTTGGCAGTTCAAAAAAGAATTTTATGCAATTTCTTTTGAAAAGGGGAGTCATTGCCAGCAACCATTTTCTGGCAGTATTTTTAGTGTATAAGTTCCCTGTGTTCCCAAAGTGTTCTGAGTCAAAGAGAGATGTGTGAATTCATGGCTACATTACTACTGGCCCCAGAGGGTTCAGCAGCCTCATCCTGCTGGGCTATTGTACAGCCTGTTCGCTTCACTAGATATTGACAGTGAACTTCCAGGGACGCTCAATCTTTACCTGTGCTTTTGTCTCAGCTCAGTGTAACAGATAGGAGAATCACTGCCTTTTCCCCTTTCGTTGCAGCAGGATAGGTTGGGTGTTTGTGAATGTGTGGAGAATTAAAAAAGCCTGTTCAATGTGAATTCCAATCCTGTGTCTTTCCTTGTAGAAGAAGACGTATCAGTGCATCAAATGCCAAATGACCTTTGAGACAGAACGAGAGATCCAGATCCATGTTGCCAATCATATGATCGGTAAGTTGACCCCATAGTTTCCTCTGCTAGTGAGCGTGCGTTCGTGTGTGTGTGTATGTGTGTGAGCGCACGTGTGCGTGTGTGTTTGGATGCTTGCCAGTCGCTCCTCCTGCTTTCCTACCCTTATTTGCTGCCTTAGTCTTGCCCCAGCACTCTCTCTCACTCCCTGCACACAGGTGTGAGACAGACAGGTGAAATGAACAGCTCTATTTCTGGAAGTGCAGACATCGCTCTCAACAGCTGTTCCATTGTTTAACACTTGACTACGCAGCTGAGGCCTCGGCTGCAGGTCTGATTGCTCTGTTAACTCTTCACCATGCAGCCGAGACCAGGACTGCAGGTCTCGCTCCTTCAGCAAAGGCCAACAAACAATTAGGTTCTATTTTATTCCACTTCATTTAATTCCAGTAGTCTGTCGTGGACAATTACACAGATTTTGCTCTTTGTTGCAGATATTTTACGAATAGAGTAACTACATGTGCACGTGGAGGGGGTGTTATTTACCGATGTTGGAATTCTAATTATGTTAGGTTAGCTGAACTAATAAAGGGCTCTATGACTTATCTAATTATGTTATAGGAATGTTTTGAATATGTTTCTTCAAACGCTATAATGCTATAGAGTGCTGGGTGGCACTTTTTAATGTTGGCTCCTGGTGGATGATATTTTCCATCCTATGTTTTGTGTTTCTTTGGCTAGTGGCCCTGGCTGCAGTATATTAGCTTAACCAAACAGTTCCTTTGTAGTTGTTTTATATGCCTCCTCCCTTGGTGTTGTTATTCTTTAAGTAATAATTGCTGCTGCAGCACACTGTAGTGTAGATTAACGAGCTGGGCCTGTGAGTAATTTCACAGAACAAACGGTGCAATGCTCTGAGCCTCAGCAACTTCCCGGCCTTCTCCGATCCTGACAGCCGATTCTAAAGCGGAGCCACCTGATATATTCTTAGAGTCCTTGTGAGCATGCTGCATCTGTCTTTAAAAAGGACATTGTGCCTAACCACATAGACTTATGTGTGTGTGTAAGTGTTTGCAATCTACACTTTTCTTTTTGTCTGTCCTTATTTTATGTGGGTGGAATTTTGAGTTTAATTCTAGGGCCCTTTGGTTCCATGTTCATTTTCTCCTTCATTAAATGAGCATGGAAATGCTTAGCACCCAATTATTCCCATATTAACCGCCCTGTCTTTAACCTCCCACCCTGTTTCTATCTATCCACCTATCTCTCTTCCATTCCTCTTTCCCATCTCAACTGACCCTTCACCATTCAATCACAACCTAACTGCATCCAACCTGCCCAATCTCAGACCAACACAATCCAATTTGGACCACGCTGAGAGCTCTCTCCTTTCATCCCTCCATCCTCTCTCACTTTTCCTCTCTGAAGATACTGATGGTAGAGATAGAGGCTGCGTGTGAGACAGCAAGGCGGATCGTATGTCTCTCCCCATCGCCATGAAGGGAATTTTGGGTTAATTAACATCATAATTGTCAGAAAAGCTGGAGGAGATTAATTATGGAATTGAGGCAGATTATTTTAAGTGCCGTTGTTATTTTATTATTTTTTCCACCCCTCTTCAAAGATTGATGACGTCTTTGAATAATGAAAAGGGAGTCGTGTATTAACCTTTATCAGACTCTGCGTTAGGCACCAGAAAATTGAAGCGAGATCACAAAGGAGTTCTAGTTTTAGCGCTTTTGCTCTCTGTCTTCCTCTTTCTTTTTGAGATTACGAAGCAATCATTAAAAAGCTACACTATCTGTCAGCTTTGATATATGAATAGTGAGGCTATTATAAGTCTTTGATATTTTAGTCCGCCTTTTACTCTGGAATTTGGAAGCATGCACAGTGCTTTTTTGTAACTAAAATAATAAAAAATATGTACAACAGGGATACTTACATTATGCAGCTCTGTGACCACTTTAAAAAAAAAATGTAGTGAACATGGTCCAGATGATAGTAATGATACTTCATTTTTATTTGACTGTATGTAGATCTATAGATGTTAGATGGGTGCAACAGTTGTCTGTTAACTGTACCATTCTCCACCTACAGTTCAGTTGCACCTTGGTTGCTTGAGTCATTTACACCATCATCACCCCTGTATTGATAGCGCACGAGCGCAGGTGAGACTGAAACAGCACACATTGCCTTCTCTGTTTAAACAGGCACTCAGTGCTTATTCTGACAGACACAAAGCAATAACGAAAGCGACAGTTGACAGAACAGTCACTGTCTTCATAGTGCCAGTGCTGCATTGTCACAAAAGTTTATCAGTTGCACGTGTTTTTAAGCCTCGCCAATTTAAACATTCAAACACGTTAAAAAAAACTAGGGTGCGCTGTGTGAAGTTTTTTGTGCACACACATCTGAAGCAAACACACGGAAAGTCGCATCTCAGACAGCATGCGAATACTAAATTGAGTTCTCTTTAATTTATTCTCGCACTTGGGCTGACAAATTCACACAAAATTGTCAACATACCTGTCTTGGAGAGTATTCTTGTAAACAGTCGGTTATGTTTTAAGTGAATGTAAACAGTTGAGAAATAAATGCATGATTCAGTATATTGGATCTGTGCATTATGTCTTAAAGTGACCCAGCAGCCTAATATAACTGCTGAAGTCTGTGTTTTTAACGTTAATCAAACAACAAGACAAAAAAAAGGATTAATCTATATTTATTAATTTATAGAGTGAAGACCATTTTATTCAGTTTCTGTACCTGAAAACTACTGTTAGACCACGTTGAAACATAAATTTAAAATGTATCTTTGCTCTATTGTATTTATTTGTGCTATTACTTGTATTTTAATTATTTGCACTTATATACATACATTTACATACACACATTAGATTTACATATCGAACCGTATCAAAACCGTGACCCTAAAACAAACCGAATACAAACCGAACCATGAGTATTTTGAACCATTACACCCCTAATAGTTTCCAACAACCACAACCAGCCTCATACTTTAATCACAGTCATAAGGGCTGGTCAGATTTTAAAAGCCTGTTTTTCGTTTTTCACGACAATGTCAATTTAAGCATGGTATGTATGCACAAATGCATTTATAAAAATGTAAATATCTTACTTTATATTCAAGCAATGAAATTCATTATAATTCATGTGTTAAATCAAGAATGGTCCTTTCTCGTCATAATTGTATGCAGCAATTTAGGAATCATTCATTTTGTAGACAGCCTCATTTATATTACATGTGCTTTCTGATTGGTTGTGTCAATATCAAACAATTACTGAAATAGCTGATTTTGACAGCAAATGGACTCAATGCAGTTTCACTGTGACATATATTTAATTGTCACTAATTGTTTGGCTTGAACTTACTAATTGAGTGAGCTTTTAGTAGGTTACATGTTCTTCTCCTGCCGTGTTAAATAGAACAATTTAGCTTTGTGCTTTTTGCTCACCGTTTGGCAGCTGTGGAAATGCATGAATTTGATCTCTCCGCCTCCTGTGTTTCATCAGTGCTTTCACTATGCATATTCATGCGTGCTCCTCTGCCAAAAGCAACTGTGTGTGTGTGAGTGTGGTTGTTGCATATATGTTGAAGATGTGAATTTAGTAGATGTGAAGTCCCTGTGCATTCCTACCCACACATACCTGCGCTTATATGTGATTGACACATCAGAGCTTGCATACACAGACAGACACAAAATCCTCCCTGCTTGTGGATACACAGACACTCGGTTCCCTGTTTCAGTCGTCCTACCTTTTTGTCGAGGTGTGATCATACCTCACCTAGCCTCCCCCCACCCTTCCCTTCCTCTCACTCTTTCCAGCTCTGTCCCCCTCCCATCCCCTCTCTCACTCTCACAGTCACCAGTAGGCTGAGGTGACACCTCATCTCAATCAGTTTACCTCCTCAAACTTGCAACATCTGCTCCCCTCTCTTCCTCTCCTCTCCTCTTTTCTCTCGTGTCCTTCCTGTGAGCGCTCCACCACTGCGTGAGCACGCTGCCTGTGTCATTTTCTGTACCGTCACATTGCTCTGCCAACAGCCCAAGAGGAACGTGCACCAATCACAAGAGACATTCCTCCCACAAATTAAAAAAAAAAATCCACACACACCTTTAACATTCGTTTTACACACCTGAAGGCTTCCTAAGGCATGCTTCAGGTGGTTAGGGCACCTTGAGGTTTTGTGACTTGATCTTTAATTTAGGTTTAGATTATGTTGGTGTCGTTTCAAATCTTCGCCGCCTGCGTTTGCATGTAAGCGGCATTGAGCATAGGTGAGGGAATCGATAAAGATTCGGGCTGTTGCGGTTTGCTGCAAAAGAGCTTGATTACACCAAGATGGGAGGGGTGGAAAAAGCCTAGTGTTTTAATTAATCCGACTGGTGAGGCAGGCGAATGCGATCAGAGCTCCATTCTCCAGGAGGCGGTGAGCCTGGAGGAATGTGGGTTTATTTTTCCCTGCCTGTTGATTGAAGCCGTGTGATTATTTAATGTAGACGTTTGTCTCTGTGCAGAGAGACCGCGTAACGATTTTCCTTAGCACGGAGGCGGCAATCCGCGTGTACGGGAAAAATGAATTTCATTAGCGCTGCCCTGATTTCATCAAACAACCGACGGCTCCAGACTGCACAGGGTCATGCAGACTTTTATTTACTGTGTGGTTTTTATACTGCATTATTATTAGTTTCATGTTGCAGTAATAGTCTGTTCAGCTTCTGTTTAGGGTCGTCTGATCTCATTGGCTAGTCACCTTTTAAAGTGGAGGCATCCCATTGGTCTGTTAGTGCTTGACAATTTTTTATGAAATGAAATGATGATCTTTTCTGAATTGGACTTTTTACTGGGCACTGATTCAGATATATGAAAAATTAACACAACAAATGCATATTCGTTGTTTATCTGTGTAGTTGACATGACATATTCTGTGACAGTAGTATACAGCAGTGTGATGTGCTATATACTTCATTTAAAACTACTTTTATAATTATTATACATTATGACCTCATATTAATTGACAGACTACATTAAGTGTTTGTAATTTAATTTGTCACACTACAGGACTATTTGTAGGAAGTACTTTAGTGAAGGACTTTTTCTGACTTACCAGGGAAACAAAATCCTGGCACTAACAGTAATATTTTTTCTGAACACATCTGGAAGCACACACTCCATAATATGAGAGCCGGTGTAAACCCTCTCATTTCCCCTGTGAGGAGACAGACACTACTCTACACATTTCACTGCCCCACACCAAGACCTGTCTCAGACATGACATAGGCTGACTGGACTGAAGTAAAGAAAGAAGGAATAGAGCTGAGAATTGTGGTGCGTTGAGGCATTTAGTTGAGTGAATGGTGGTGTCGTGCAAAGAGGGTGCCTAAATAGAGTATGTTATGTGTGTTGATGTTATGTTTCACCCAGTTCACCAAAAAATAAAAATTGTCATTATTTACTTTGTTTTACTTTGTCTCATATTATATATATTTATATACCGTATTGTACTTGTTCTGTCTAACACAGAAATATATTTTTTTTGAGCAGTTGTTACACAGTTCACATGGCTCAACTATAAGGTCATAAGAATGAGAATTCTGTTCAATTAAATAAAATGTGTCACCAAGTAAATACATGTAGCTGGGTATAAATTCTAAATATATATATGTATGTTTGTGTGTGTGTGTGTGTGTGTCTGTGTGTGTGTGTGTGTGTGTGTGTGTGTGTGTGTGTGTGTGTGTGTGTGTGTGTGTGTGTGTGTGCGCGTGCGTGTGTGTGTGTGTGTATGTTTTAAGTTATTTGTCATTTTTAATAAATTATCTATGCTTCTAAAAATAAAATGTATAATTTAAAAAACACTAAAAACTCACTGTAATAACATGAAGTGAATAAATAATGACATCATCTTCATTGCTGGGTTAATTATCCTTTGAATCACGCCATTAAAGGATGAGTTCACTTCAGAATTCATGTATTCATTATTTTTGATAATTTACTCACCCCCATGTCATCCAAGATGTTTATGTCTTTGTTTCTTTAGTCGAAAAGAAATTAAGGTTTTTGAGGAAAACGTTCCAGGATTTTTCTTCATATAGTGGACTTCAACAGCTACCAATGGGTTGAAGGTTCAAATTGATGTCTAAATGCAGCTTCAAAGGACTCTACATGATCCCAGCCGAGGAATGAGGGTCTTATCTGTATATATGTGTGTGTATATATATATATATATATATATATATATAATATATATATATATATATGAAGACTTCAGATGCAAAAGCCTCTAAGTGCTGTCTGAAATTTTCTTCTAAAATGAGCATTTTTATCAAGCTTGTATGTTTAGGTTCAGCAATTTCACTTTAATGGCAATTAATATGTCCTTTTCATTGCCATTAAAGTGAAATAACTGAACATCAACATACAAGCTTGATAAAAAAGAACATTTCAGACGGCACTTAGAGGCTTTTGCATCTAAAGTCTTTATATATATATATATATACACTTTTTAACCACAAATGCTTATCTACATGATCCCAGGCCACGCATTACATAATCTTGTTGGAAAGGTCACGCCTGACTTAGACAAGTGTTTACAAAGCGAACATGCAAAGGTTAAGTCAAACAGCCTTTGCAAAAAAAAAAGGTAAAACACTGATGTCGGACAATTTTGAAGTTGGAGCAGAAACTGTTTTTTGCCCTACCACAGTACTTACACCTACGTCACGCTTGACCTTTCCAACGTGAAAGAGCTAGTGCAAGACAAGCATTTGTGGTTAAAAAGTATATACATTTTTATTTATTTTAGAAAATGATTGATCGTTTCGCTAGATAAGATACTTACTTATCTTGTCTGGGATCATGTAGATTCCTTTGAAGCTGCACTGAAACTGCAATTTGGACCTTCAACGATTGGTCCCTGTTGAAGTCCACTATATGGAGAAAAATCCTGGAATGTTTTCCTCAAAAACAATAATTTCTTTTCGACCGAAGAAAGAAAGACATAAACATTTTGGATGACATGGGGGTGAGTAAATTATCAGGAAATTTTTGTTCTGAAGTGAACTAATCCTTTAAGGGTCAGAATACACCAGTTAGCATGTATGTGTGTACAGGTGATGTATCATAAACGTTCCTGTCACTCTCTACAGCATCTGCCTAATAAAGCAAAAGACTTAAAATCACTCTTTGGCAGCACTAGCAAAAAAATTATGCCATTTTGACTTGTCCCTGACAGGGATGCAGATGAAAATGAGATAGGGAGCTCGATCCAGCTCAGTGAGTTTATATTCATATTAATATAACAGAACTCCTTCTGAGCCAGGCTGTTAGTTTGGGGGCAAAAAGAAGTTGTGTCCCACCGTCGGGCCATCCTCATGGGGACTTGCCAGCATAGTCACTGGCATCTCAGTGCGCTGCTTTTAATTTTAGTCTTCATTTAGCACAGCACCCCTTGATGATCACCTCTGCGCAGCGGCGCGCCCTGCTGGCAGGGGGAGAGCTTACGCGAACGCATACTCTTGAGAGCGAATGCTCGAAATCACGCACACGTATACATACATACACACACACTCTCACACCTGCAGGGGGCACCCCGTGGGTCTACAGCTGTGCAGCGGAAAACAATAAAGCCTGAAGAATAAAAAACCTCTGTGCTCCTGAGAGACCTTCACACACAAAAGATTGTGCACAGAAAAATAATAGTAATAAAAATACAGACAGACTGACAGATAAGCAAGACAAGAGAGGAAAAAATAAGCTTGAGTAGCAAACAAGCAGACACAAAGCACAAGGCCTCTCAGACATTACAGTAAGGAGCTCGGCCTAGTATTCCACATTTCTTCCTTGACATGTTCTTGACACTCCTTGTGATAAGGTGTGATGTTTTATAATGTTTGTGTTTTGCTAGGCAGGCTAGACGCACATAGGCAAGTTTGTTTTTTGGGCCTCAATGCAGTCCTTGGGGTTCGACAAGTTTTCTGTGTTTTCCTGTGCTTTTCATGTTGGGCGAGAGTATAGGAACTGTAAGAGAGGCGAGGCCTTTCTCATTTCACCTCTCCATCCACTCCCCCCCCCACACCTCTATCTTCATCCGTCCATTTGGGCACGTCGCAAGGAAAAGCATGCAGACACTAATGTTGCACTAATCACCGGCGTACAGAACTCACAGCACGTCCACTCTCCTCTCAATCGCCCTTAATCAGCCAACACATTTCAATTAGCATATTGTGTTTAACCTCCCTTTCATCTGCCTTTATTAGTGGATTGAGCTGTAGTCAGCCTCTTCACCCCCCTCCGTCCAACCCTGATTCTCCCTTGCTCATCTCTGCTGTATCGCTTCTCTCTCTCTGCCTCTCTCTCTCTGTTTCACTTTTCCAAGGCCTTGTGTATCATGCCACTGTGATCTTTCTCAGTGATAGGTTCAGGGTTGAACATTAGAGGACACGCTGTTGTACATCTTACACACAGTCATGCACACTCATTTACTTATTCCCATGTTGTTCCAAACCTATGACCTTTTCTTCTGTGGAACGCAAAAGAAGACATTTTAAAAAACCTGTTTTTTTTGTCTATACAGTGAAAGTCAATGGGGTCCAGTATTGTTTTAGACCCAATTGCCTTTCATTATACATGACCCGTGCTGGCAAAATGAGTCGAAATGCTCATGGGCTAATTTTGAGCTACAGGCAAAACAAGTGAAAAATGTCAATCACAAAAATTAGTTCATTAAGCCCTCGTCTAGCAATCCCAATGCTCCAAATAGCAATTAAACACCTAAAAGCATCTTTATTTGTATGTTTTCTGAGAAGAGTACCTTTCCTCGACAACTGGCGCTTCCCCTCAGCACGTTTGGTATTGTTGTAAAGAGAAGCATTCCAACTTGGTGAATATTTATAGCAAATTCTCGATGGCATGAGTCTGAACCAATGAAATGTGATTTTCAAACTCATGCTGATGTAAACAAAATGATCTTACTCGTGCTGACTAACAGATCCAAAGCGCACGCACAGAGACGCCTCAGATGGCGTACAATCCCGATATACACATATACACAGAATTACAGTATTTCAAAAAAATCTGTCTTGGAGAGTATTCACACAAAAATGATCTGTTATGTCTGAAGTGAACATTTGGTTAACAGTTAGGGAAAAACATCTGATGTGTAACATTATATTATGTGTGGTACAGTAGGCTGTCTGTTTCATTTATTGTTTATCAAACAATTGTGAAATCATGGAAAAAAGTTAAATATATATATTTTTCCTACAGATTTGTTTTTTTTTACTTGGTTTGTGCCAAATTTGGTGGTATTACCAGGGACTTTTGCTAGGTGATTTTGTTTTGGAACCTTCAGAAAACTTTAACTCGATTTTTCTCAAAATTGACTTTGCTGACTTTCAACTTCAAACAGGTGTAGCTCAGTCATTTTTTTTGTCGGTTTCCAACAAATCATATATCATTTTGAAGGTTTGAGAATAACAATAACTCATTTTTGAAAATTTGCTCTTTGCGACTCATTTTGCCAGCATGGGTCACATATGGTTAAAAACAGTCAAAATATCTTCTTTTGTATTCTGCAGAAGAAAGTAAGTCATACAGGTTTGTAGCGAAATGAGGGTGAGTGCATTTTTGGGTGAACTATCCATTTAAGTTTGTTTGTTTGTATATGACGATCATTCTAGAAGCATGTTAGGATAATGAATGCTCAAAGAATAGTTCATCGAATTTTGGCATCATTTAATAACCCTCGTGTCGGTCCAAACATGTATGATGTTTTTTATTCTGTGGAACACAAAGAGTAATTTAGCAGAAGTTTAGTCTTTTCCTAGTAATAAAAGTGTGCTGTCAAGTTAAAATGACAAAAAAATATCATTAAAGTGGTCCTTATGATTTGCTATAGATTTGCAATGAGGGTGAGTAAACTCACCCCTTACCAATGGTTTATTTTCTAGTTGTAGTGTATTTTAACAATTTGAGACATGCAAATCCATGGCAGCACAGTCTCCCTCCATAACGTCACCATGAGTAAGCCATGACCCCCATGTCTGACCCCTCCTCCACCATCTAACCCTCATGTGATCATAGAGCTGCTGACTAACTGTCACCCTGCCTTCTCTTTCCACCCTCCCTGCCTGTCGGACGGCCCGTAGGAGAGCCTGCCCAGCTGCAAGGTTTGTTCCCCCTTATCTCTCTCCATTCTTAGCTAGATTACCTGAATGAATGACCCCCCTCAAGCACACATACATCTCTCACTGCTTGAGTAGAAGGAGCGGGGCTATAGTAGACAACAGTGCATGATTGGTCACATAAAGGGGTCATGCCATACTTTTTTTCATTTTCACTCATTTATTTTCCCTCAGGCCCCTTTAATTTAGTTTTTCATGCTCATTTTCCATACTCTTTTTGACCAACAGAATTAAACAGGCATTTTTTTGCCGCATGCGAAATACGAAATGACTCGAGCGTCCCCATCTAACGGTCTCTGCAAAGACTGAATCACATTGTGACAGATTAAATCAATAATGTTTTGTGGACTTTCTCCACATACTGCTCTTGTCATTAGTTATATAGCAAGTGGAGTAATAGCATCTTCTTTTTATGGTGGTATAGTTCATGGTTTAGAAATATTAATAGTCTATCTATCCCACTTCCTCCTTGTTAATAGAGAATATGAGTTGTTGGAATATACTGTAAATGTGGGTGGTGGTGCTGTATTCAGTGAGCTTGGAGCTAAATGTTTTTGAAGCTTTGTTAAAATAAATGGAGCATTTTGAATCTATCTGTCTATCTGTATCTCTCAATCTGTTGAAACATTCAAAGACATTCTTAGCTTCATAAAATTCATCATTCTTAGAATACATTTATTAGAATTTTAGAATTCATTTTGCTTCCATACATTCAAATTTAAAATGCAATTCTGCATCCTGTTTGTAACATCATTTAAAATTCAGGAAATTATTTGCAATTTATAAGGACATCCTCAATTCAATTTGGTTTAAAAAAATACATGAATCTATTCTATTTCAGTAGTAGAATATGATTTGAATATGCATATATGATGTCATAATATGACCCCCTAAATAAGGAACATAAAAGGGTGCAACCTTAGTTCTACTATCATGTCATTTGATTTCCATATCCAGTTCCCTCTGCCAGCTTACACACATAAGCACACACATACACCAACACACATTGCCATAGTGGTTATTTGTGCATGGGGCTGGGCCAGGGGCATGAACGCACATACACCTGAGTGAGACTGCTCTCCAGAGAGTATTGCTAATGTTACCGTTGATTCTTAGTTATTCATCCCAGTGATTCTGATGCCTGGAGCACGAGTCACACATGTGTTGTCAAGGCAACACCACATAGATGCTTGCCGTTTGACCCCAGGGTGTTCTCTGTGATGTCATAATAGTCCTCTTGTGTCAACTGTGGGTGCGCTTTTCCATATTTGAATATTTGTCTTGTCACATCACAGCTGTTATTTGTCGAAAATCTGTTTTTATGTGCACAAGCAGTTACTGAAGTCGATAATTTCTTTAGTGCAAAGTAAAAGATTGTGGGATTGATTTGTTGTCTTAATGTTGTCTCATAAAGATGACCAGTGTTGTTTTTGAGCTTTTTTTTTTTTTTTACAGGAAGTGATGCTGTAGAGCAGTTCCTTTTTTATTTTGCTGTAGGTAATGCCCATCTCATGCTGTAGAGACACACTTACACAAATACACACACACACGTACACGGAGACTGGCTACTAAAGGAGACCTGGCGCGGTCTCTCTGTGTCAGCGCAGACTTAATGAGGCAGCACACAAGAAGCTTTAGGAGTCAATGGATGTAGATAATGTGGATGAGGGTTCACTTCACTGAGCGCCTGTACACGAGCAAGCCAGTGTCTAGCCTAGGGCCACACTGTGTGTGTGTGTGTGTGTGTGTGTCTGTGTGTGTGTGTGTGTGTGTGTGTGTGTGTGTATAGCCATACTCCAGCCCCCTCCATTCTATAGTTATGAGAGCAAAAGAAATCATCATTCCTTCACATTGCATGTCACTCCCTGTTATCCAGCCCCTGATGTCTCTATTGTGCACGCCGAGCCGATGTTAGGTTGAGTGGCTTTGGTGAGAGCAGTTATTCCTCAGTGTTCTGATGTTTTAAAAGGGTTGGGTTGGTTTTTATGGCTTGTTAATGGTGTGGCGCTCTCTACTGCAGCCCATGTGGCAAGTACGTGAGCATGGGAACAGATGACAGCCCCTCATGCACATCATAGACCACCTGGAGCTAGCCAGGCGGAACCTCAGAGGGGCCGGGCAACGTTTGAGGGGGGATGATGGAGGGTGCGCTGCTAGAGGTGATAGAGAGAGGGAGAGAGAAGGATGAGGGAGTTGAGCTTGACCAAATCAATGCAACACACGTGCACAGTTAAACTCATACATATTTGCATATGTTTGGATTTTACTACATGGGTCTCTGGAATACTTGATTCAAATTGGCCATATTAAATGAAAAAAAATGTCTATAATGACTGCTAAACTAAATAACTGGTAACCGATTTTTCTACATAGCTGTGCTAGTACTAATCAGTCTGCGGTCTCATTTCACTCACATAATAAAGTAATCTAAAATCCATTTTTTATGTTAGTTTATTTATTTATTTGGTACACTTTGTGACGGGGTCCTGATGACCCTGTTGGTGGCAACTGTTTGACTGTATATAGTGTATATCATGCCTTAAACACATTGAACACATCATTGCATAACCTGTATACACTGCCATTTAAAAGTTGAGGGTTTGTAAGATTATTTTTAATGCTTTTGAAATTAGTTGCATTTATTTGTAAAAAAAATAAATAATAATAATTAATTAAAAAATATATATATTTTAAAAAAAATTATAATTATATAAATTATATATTATATAAAAAACGTATAAAAGTATATGGCAAAACTAAATTACTCCAGTCTTCAGTGTCACATGATACTTCAGAAATCATTCTAAAATGCTAATTTGTTGCTCAAGAAACAATTTTAAATCAGTTGTGCTGATTAAAATTTATTTAGAAACAGTCATTTTCTTTTTTCAGGACACTTTAATGAAAGTTCAAAACATCATTTATTTGAAATAGAAATCTTTTGTAATATTATAAATGTCTTTAATGCCAGTTCTAATCATTTTAATGCATACTTGCTGAATAAAAGTATTAATTTCTTTTTAAAAACTCTTATTGACCTCAAACATTTGAATGGTAGTGTATGTACAATATACTAGGGATGTAGCAATATAAAAATTCTGGTCAGTAATAAGCCAGTTTTCATGCATTGGTCTATATTATTCAGTATATTTTCTTTTGTAAATAAATTAAAAATAAAACTCTAAAACTATATAGTTAATTTATTTTCTTAAGTTTACTTTCAACAGTATTATTAAATTATTAGTGTTTTTAAAAAAGTTAAATTAAGTAAAAGATACATATAAATTTAAAAAAATGTGAAAATGTAAGTTAAAAATTTAAATTTATGGATAAAATAAATAACCAGTATGGTGCTTACAATGTATATCATGTGTTCTTATTGTACTTTACACAGATATTCACATTCAAACTCAAACATACCACATGACCCCTAACCTGCTCCATGACCAAACACCACTGATTTAATTTCTTTACTCTCTCTCTTTCTTCCTCCCTCCTTTGAATAGCCCCACAGAGAATGTCATGTTGAAAAGGGAGTGAGGCAGCAATGTTTTGCCGAAATGTTTGTTTGCAAGGCTGAGTGATGTCTGATCCCCCTGAGAGCTCATTTTGCCACGTTTGCGCTTGATTTGCTTCTTATGCTGTTTATTAAAGGTAATTACAAGCTGTTTGGAGATCTATAAGAGAACTGCTCAGGGGGAGCCTCCTCCAAAAGGTGTGGGAACAGAATGGAAAATGAGGTACACTTGTGGCCGACGTGGTGAAATCGCATGGGTGGAGGTTGCAGGTGTATTTAGAGGAAAGACTGCATAGGAAATGTGTCTTTAGCTGATCTGGTGTACTGATATATCATAATCTTTGACACAGGAAGTTGCTAGGTCTGAATGGTCTTTTGCATGCTGGTATGTTAGCAGCCTGCGTATACATCTTTCTCAGGTATATCTGGTAGAGGTGCAGCTGCCCCGTTTCCCCCCTTCCCCTCCTCGCCGTCCCAGATCCGTCCAGGTGTGTCTCAGCCAGCTGCCGTGGAGGGGAAGGAGCGGCAATATCAGGAGCTCGTCAGTCTCCCAACCCTCCCTTCTCCATGCCGTGCGGTAATTGTTAAAAAGACAAACAAGCTGCCTGCCTATCTGTGCATAATGAAAGGGGGCCAGCCGCAATTTGCTCCTCACTTAATTCGTTAAGTATTCTGAATTTATTTTCTCGAGTGACAGTGGCATCTGTCGTTGCTGGCGAAGAAGACTTACGTGCACATGACGTTACACAATGGATGCGTGATGGTGGGGGGGGGAATGTGATAAAGGTGGAGTGTTAAGTTAGTTCACCCAATTATGAAAATTTTGTCAGTATTTATACATAAATATTTTTTGTTCCATTTTTAAAATAATTTTCCGATGAACATTGAGTGAAGCTTTAAAGTTTCAAAAGGACCTATAAAAATCATAAAAGTATAATAAAATATGATATGATTCATTCACTATATTTCACGTCTTCTGAAACCACATGGTCCTTTTTTTCTACTTTGTTGTTAAATTTTCCCTATGACTGTTTCCTTCAATTCATGAGAGCTCTAGTAATGTCTAATTGTGAATGAGTCATTCTTTTGAGTTGGACCTTTTCAATGAGTCATTTGATTCAGTCTGAATGATTCATTCATGAATGAGACTTACTGTATTTGGCTCTAAATTTAAAGAAGACTTTAAATCTAGAGCATTAGTCATTTGGTCCATTTTAATGATGCTTTGCAACCCTTTTGAAGCTTGAAAGCTCCAGTCCCCATTCTTTGTACTTAGATGGAAAAAGAGCGGCCAGTGCAATTTAATAAGGAGCAGTTGTGGCC
This sequence comes from Chanodichthys erythropterus, assembly GCF_024489055.1. Taxonomy (NCBI): domain Eukaryota; kingdom Metazoa; phylum Chordata; class Actinopteri; order Cypriniformes; family Xenocyprididae; genus Chanodichthys; species Chanodichthys erythropterus. Next base: position 33,504,582 of record NC_090227.1, read on the forward strand.
TAATGGTTAGAGAGTCTGACTTGAAACCCGAAGGCTTCGGGTTCAAGTCTCAGTACCAGCAGGAAATGGTGAATGAACAGCACTTTTATTGCCCACAACTGAGGTTCCCTTGAGCAAGACACCTAACCCCCAATCACTCCGCTGCAAAAATGGCTGCCCACTGCTACAGTTGTATGTTCATGATGTGTGTGTGTGTGTGTGTGTGTGTTCACTTCTGTGTGTGTGCACTTGGATGGGTGAAATACACAAATTCCGAGTATGGGAAACTTTTTTCACTTTTAAAATTAGCAATTTTTGGACCACAGGGAAAAAAAAAAGGTTTGGAACATCATGAAAGTAAATGGTTTAAAAATGAAGATTCTTGTTTTTGGGTGAACTGTCCCTTTAAGGAGGTGAATCAAGGTGTACAGGGGAGTGTGTTTTAACAGGAGAAGAGGTGGGGAGAAGGTATAGATCTTGTAACAACCCAAGTTGACCATATGCTTGTCTAGTTGATGTTAGAACAGCAGAGCGGTGCAGGTGATACAGCGGTTCCAGGTAAACTCTGCAAAAAAATTCCCCTAAATTCTGGCTGATAATTAACATCTGCTGTCTGGTGTGATCTTGCCTCTGCACATCAGCTCAGTGTGTGAGTGTATATAAGTGTGTGTGTGTGTGTGTGTGTGGGAGGAAGGAATAAGCGGATGTCACAGCTCATCAGTGCTCTATGTGAGATGTGTAGGAATCAGGGGAAGGCACACTCTCGATGGAAGGGGCGGGGGCGGAGGTCCCAGAGAGACGGGTGGAGGCCCCTCAGAGTGTGTGCATGTGCTCAAGCCCGTGTGTGGGAGAAGGGGCCACCTGGGGTCGGACTCTTCAAAGGCCGCTCTCTGAGGAGCGGTGAGAGGTGCCTGTATGACAGGAACCCTGGCTTTGATCCGGAATAGGAGTCAGAGTGGGAGAGGAGATGGAAGGCAGGAAGGATGAATGCAAAAGGGAATTCAGAGGTGTGACTTGTAGATAAAAAATAGAAGGTGTGGGACATGGTAGATCTAAGATAGGCCTATCTCTTGTTAGGCTTCTTTTAGGATTCACTCTAAATCTTCACTTTTACCCTGTGGGTATGCCTCTAACATGCCTCTGCTGTTTGGCTGTCTTTTTGTTTTTGTTGTATGTATAACTCTGTTTTCAGAGGCATTCGGTCTTTATGATTCTCGCTTTGAGTTGCATCTCGTTTATTTAGAGCATTCTTTTCATTAATTAGTGGTATATAGCTCATAAGTTTTCAACTTTAACTTGCTTTCCAACTTTATTTGGACTATAGACTGATACCTCAAATCATGCGATTGATTGAGGAAAGGTATTTGATTGCCTTTTAAGAGTTTGAACTTGGTATATATATATATCATGTTTTATTGTACATATTATATTATGTAATATCGCATATAAAAAATATGTATTTATTATTATAATTTTTTTATTGTACATGCTTATTTCTGCTGTTTTACATTTAGGTAACGTTTGCCATGTAACGTTCACTTAAAGTTAATCTAGTTAATAATTTAAAACAGTAATCATGTAATAACACTCTTAAAAGTAATATTTAGCAAATCCGAAAATGAATAGCTATTTTCTTACTGTACATTATAACGGTGTAAATATTGTATTCAATGTTGTAATGTACGGAACGGGGCAATGGATCCACATGCAGGCTTTAATACAGGAGAGCGTAGTCGGACAGGCAGTAGGTCATACACCAACAAACAGATATAGGAAAAGCAAGGCAAAAGAGTAATCCAAACACAGGCTATGGTCAAGGCAGGCAGCAAACAATCATCAAACAAGGAAAACAGTCCAGGGTCAAAAACACAGGCAAGGCTAGGCTAGGCAAGGACAAGGAAACACGGAGACAAGGTAGAACAAAGGCTAGACAACACTTAGCAATGTGTGTGTGTTTGAGTGCAGCTTATAAAGGGTCCCTGATGGGAAACAGGTGTGAGTGTGTGATTGGTTTCTAGGTGGAGGATTGTGAGAAATGGAGTCCATATGAAGAAATAGAACTTGGACATGGCACATGTAACAAATGTAGTGTTTAATTTTGTTTTTCATTTTAATTGTATAGAATTTTTTCCTATGTTAGCTAGTTAGCATTATCGACCATATCATAATAAATTTAAAAGAATAATCTCAGACAAAATTTTAATATTGTCCATCATTAGTTTGAAATTGTGCTTTTCGCCTGGTGCACAAGTAAATACGACTCGGAAGTCTGTTTTGGCTTTGTGTAGTCGTGTTACATCTATATTACACAGTATGTCTTTCTTTGCACAGAATGTACATTATAAAATGTTGTGTTTTTTATGTGTATAGACAACCTAATCCAAAAGTTTGGGATGGCGAAGGAGCTCTCTGATTGGCTCTTTTTTTGTATCATGCTGTGCTCTTATTGGCTGTTCATCATCACTAAAATATCCAAATATCACCTTGAACTCATACAACGGTTTCAGATGGCGAACCGATAGAGAGATTAAGAGAATGAAGTTAGAGTAAGATTATTGAGCATCAAAAAGATTGAAGGATGCGACAAATGTCCGAAATGGGGAGGGGTCCGTGGGACAGAGGGGAAGTGGGGGAGATTTGGCAAGGAACTAGGAATGAGATGAGAGGAATGCATGATCAGTGCCTTTCCCTCCCTTCTTGGTACAGAGATGTTGTGGGAGGAATAGATACAGAGGGAGGGAGAAAGAGAGGGAGAGATGAACTGACCGGGTGCTGATGAGGGAGGTTGACCTTCGGAAGTGAGTGAGAGCGAGCGAGGAGGATGAGGCTGGCTGACAGGGGCTCTCCTGGTTTTTGGCAGCCTCTCAGTCTGCGCGGTGAGCAGCTGGACTTCATTAGGCGCTGGTGTTAATTACTGGGTCCAGGCTGCAGCCGCCCGCCCGCCCGCACACACACAAAACACTCACCGTAATTCAGCCAGGGTCACCTTGAAATTGATCATTTACCATCAGAGAGATGAAGACGGACTGAGTAGAGTGAATGAACCAATGAACGAGTGACACTGACTATTTGCTCTGTTCCAAAACCTAGTGAGGCACATTCCCGACACAAAGACTGTTCTATGCATCTTCTTTTTTTTTTTTTTTGGACTAATTCTAGGCAATTTGAATCCTTTGCATTACGATAAGCTCAGTGGACAAAATAATTCTGTTTGTATTATGTTTGTTTTCTGTTAGCAAACTATTGAAATCCATTGCAAAACCCCAGGTGAAGTTCTATTTGTGTGGCATACATTCCTGCCTGTGTAGAATTTTCAAAGATCTGCAGAAATTTAAGGAATTCTTCCAGAGAAGATTCCATGTGGGCCTACTTGAGGTTCCACGAAGGTTAGGTTGCTGTCTTGGAAATGTCGGCAGTGAGGCAGCTCACTAGATTTTGAAACACAGGTTGTGTCTACTAAAAGAGCTGTGAAACAAAAACAGCTGTTCTTTAGCTAGCGACAGAAATGGCGAGTGTTAAATGCTACAGCTGTAGCAGATGCCGCGTATCGTCAGATACGGGGTGACGTCGCAGTCAAGGCAGCAAGCGCTGCGGCTTGGTTTCCTGTGACAGCGGCCTGCAAGGTCAACTTCCCTGCGGCGGATGACTCAGCTGACCAAACCTGGGAAAAGGACCGTTAAGGACTTGAAATGTGTGGGAGAGAAAGCTGGCAGAAAGCACAACATTTGGAGATTATTTTCCATCCACTGCTGTGGGACTTCTTCACACTTATGATAGCTCTGTCACACACATACACGCACAGTTATACAATTACTTTAAGTTATTCTTTGGAGTGAAGCACACGGTCCTACCTTGGTGACACTATGGTAATTACAGTAGAAGAGGACAAAGAGAGACAAATGGAAGTCGAGGAGGTACGAGAGAGAGAGGAAGATGTAATAGTTGGCCTGACGCGAACGCGGTCCCTGCGTACCAGAGGCGTACAATAGAGCGCTTTTATTCCGCATCCTCACAAAACAAAAGTCTACCACTCTCTGCTCTCAATAATACAAAGGTCTGATACAATCTCCTTCTTAATTCTCAACCATGTCAGTTTTTCAGGAATGTTTTTGCCTCCTCCCTGAAGAAAATCAATGCATTCTGATTTGGTAATTTCCCATGGTGCCACGCTCTGCGCTCCCTGCGCTGAGAGAGGTGACAAATCCGGTCATGGCGGTGTGAACCTTTCCCCCCCTCCCTTCCCATCTTCCTCTGTTTCCACCCTGCTTTTGTTTGTGTTTCTCTCTCTCGATCTCTCTCTCGCCGTCTCTGGGTGTTGCGACAGAGTGCGAGCTTAGAATTTGTTGGAATTTCGCAGCCCTTCCCGGTGCTCTGGTGAAAAACACTCATTTGTGACGGTGCCAAGCTGCTAATGGCGGATGGCGGGGTCCGTGCCGAATCCCACCTCCGCTCCCCCGCGCTCGTTATTCCGTGCTCGGCGCCGCTCGCACCCCTCCCCTACATCTGCCAAACTCAGCTGCGAGGGAGCGGCATAATTATCCCGCCGGAGCCTCAGACGCCTCCATGCCGTCACAACTGGGGCTTCATTAGAGACCCGCAAGAATGCCCCTGTGTGTGTATGTGTGTGCGCGAGAGAATGTGTTACGTTTATTTGAAGATATTTGCGCGCATCCCTTTGTGTGTTTGCGTGTTGTGTATGCGTGCGAGTGTGTAGCGAAGCGTGGATAGTTGCTCCGAGAGTTTTATGTCCATGGCTTGCAGCACGAGTGTTACTTTGGTGCCGTTCGCGTGCGTGTTTGCGAGTCCTGTCTGTGCTAATATTCTGGTGAGTACACCATTAATGAGTGTGTGGCGTGTGGGTGTACGAGGAGCTGATGAGTCGGGCTCAGAGGTAATTTGACTTCTTAGAGCTACAGACCCCTGTGCCAACCCCCCCAGCCCCCTTCACCAGCTGAGCAGTCCCCGAGGAAGGCCGGGTTTAACAGGGCCTAGATTCCCCCACTTACAACACACACACACACACACACTTATATACTGTCAAAGTCGTGCACACTTCAAATGCACGTTAATAATGAGACATTGGCCTCTTCTAAAGGCGCCGGTCCATCTGTACATCTCTCTGAGACTTATTTGTCATGTGTGAGTTTGCTTGCAGGCTTAAGTGCGAATAGCAAGCAGAGAGATGTCAATGTGTGAATAAAAAGTCAATAAAACATAAGTTTAAACTCATGTGTTACAGAAGTATCACAACATTTTGATTGACTTCTGCTATTAGTTTTTGATAGAACACCATTTTAAGACTAAATCTCATCAGAATCCTTTCTCATTTTTTAGAATGTAGTAGCCTCATACAGCTTGTCCATGGACCACCTGCAGTCTGATCACTGACCGACTGATGCACTTCTCTCTAATTGGCTGACTTTTGGCAACTTCCTTGAGTTTAGCTTTTAGCAGTCTGTTTAGAAATTAAGTTACCAAATCTTCATCTTGAAAAAAAATTATTATCATGGTTTCCACAAAAATGTAAAGCAGTCCAACAGTTTTTAACATTGATAATAAGAAATATTTCTTTAGTACCAAATCAGTATATTAAAATTATTTCTGAAGGATCATGTGACACTGAAGACTGGATTTTCATGGCTGCTGAAAATTCATCTTTGCCATCATAGGCATAAATTACATTTTAAAATGGAAAATAGTTATTTTAAATTGTAATGTTTCGCAATATTTCAATGTTTTACTGTATTTATGTACTGTATGTCTTTCAAAAACATTGGAAAGTCTTACATACCCCAAAATTAAGAATAGCAATGTATATATATAATTTTTTTATCAGAGGAACTGTAGTCCTATACGTCAGGAAGACAGTGTCTCTAAGTGCACAGTTATTGGCTTGAATAAGCTGCAAATAGACTAGAGTCTAGACTAAGACTGTAATGACGTGATTTGAGTATTGAGCCGAAGTTATCTGAAAATGCTAGCTTTGAATCAGAGGATTTGTTGTTGTAGGTTTTTCCCTCTCATTAAGTCTCTCTTTTCTTTCTCATTTCTCTTTATATGTCTCTTTCACCTCCTCTCTCCTCTCTGAAGAGTCTGTAGACTGTAATTGTAATGATGTTTTCGGTTCTTTTTGTCTCTGCCACACATTGATGTTGTAATTGTAGGTCTGTGTTTGTGTGTGTGTGTGTGTGTGTGTGTGTGTGTGTGTGAAAGAGGGAAAGAGGAGGGTTATTAGTGTTCTCTGTTCTCTCAGGCCACCGACCGCGCTGTCGTAGACGGCCGTTAGCTTGCCACACATACCAGTGTATGTGCATAAAATGCGAGGTAGAAACTCAAATATATTCCTTTTATGCACTTAGAGAAATAACTTTGAGATCTGGATGTTGTGGTGGCACAATTTGGAATTGCATTGTGTACTTTTTATACATTTACTTATTTCTTGCCCTTATGTGATCCAGAATAGTTTCACACAAATACTGAGACATTCGCGTGAGGAAGAGAGTTTCAGATTTTCCATTTAAAACTCGGCAGGGACATCAGACCACCTTGGAGGAACCACAAGACTCCTCTGCGTACCCTACACCCCATAGGAAAGCCAGAACTTCTCAGTTCCAGGCCAAAGCAAGCTTCCTCTCCCCTCCTGGGCCAGATCCTACGGCACAGATACACACCAGTGTTCGTCCAAGGACAGAGAGGAAGTTGAGCATGAAAGCTACTTGATACTCTCTTCACTTTTATGCACCAGACTAACCGTTTTTAACTAGATCTCAGTGTTGAGAACAAGACAGGCATGTTTTCACTCTTTGGTGACCTTTAGATGTGGGGTCAGAGGTCAAAGAGTAACCATTGCGCTGACTTGCTGCATTTCCTGCAGGCGTTAATTGTGCTGCTGGCACCTTATTGACAGTGTTTCTTGCTCTCCATACTGTGCACATTTTGTCTCGCTCACACCCCAGCCCCCTCCTTCCTCTGTCAGTAAATCCCCTTTATACTAGAGGGACGTGAGGGAATGGTAGAGATGGATGAAGAGGGAGGGAGGGAGGGAGGGATGGATGGATGGATGGATAGATGGGGAGGGAGGAGGGCGAACTGTGAGTTGGGCTTCTACGTAAGTGTCAGTCATATTAAAAGCCGCTGACAGCTTTCGCTTCCAGACCAAACTCTGGACAAATAGCTCTCCAATCGATAGTTTCCCAACAGCAATATTTGGTATCAATGCGTGTCCTTCTCATTACACGATGAGGCCAGAGTCTCCCTGGGCTCTGAATAATTTATCCCCCTGACGTGGAGAGAATTGCAAAGAAGGAAAAGCCGCCCTATCTCTCTCGTACTCCACTGCTCCGTTCCAAAACCTAGTGAGCTGCCTCCGTAGGCAGCTTTTTAAAGCATTATAGCCGTGAAGTCTGTTCCAAAAGGTAGGCAGGATAATTATGCTGCCTCTTAAGATACATAATTTTGGCAAAATTCTAAGGCAACATTGCATTTGCAGAGAAAGTAATCCCAGAATGCATTGCATCAACTTCACACTGTAAAAAATTATTTTCATGATTTGTTATCACATTTTTTCTTTTGTCAAAGCAACTTCAGTAGTTAATCTAGTTCAGATAACATAATATTTTGAGTTTCTGTTGATTAAACCAATCGCCTTCATTGTATTAACTCAAAATTTTAGGGCAACCAGTTAAATTACTTTAAGTTAAACCAACAATTCTTTTTTACAGTGCAGTGTAAAAAAAAAAAAAGATTTCGGACAATGCTGGAGAAATGTTAAATACTGAAAAGTATTGAGAAAATAATTTCAAAATGATTAATGATTATTATTTTAAATGGACAATTTAATCTCAAATATATTTTCCTCAAGTATTATTAAGAATTTAATTAATAAAGCTTTTTAAATTCCAATTCCTCAACTTGAATGAGGTTGCAAACAGGTTATGGATGTGGAATTGCTATTTAATTTTTGTATTTATTATTTAATATTTTAGTTATTAAATAGAGCCCACCACACTTACCTCCCGTTTCACCATGCGCTCACCTCATTCCCTAGCCTGTCCCCTTCTCTTCCTTATTGACACAAATCTTCCCCTCTTTCTCATGCTTTTCTCATCATCATATTTTTAGTTTTCCTCCAGCAGCCCCTCTTCTCTCTTTTAAGTAGCTTTGCATACATTAATCGCTCGCAATGTCAGGTGCTGCTGGGTAGTATTTGCCTAGACTCAGCAGTATGTATGCGTTTATGAGGTGAGCAGGGTCTATGAGGGTCCTCCACAAGAATAGGATCAACATCCATAGGCGTTACGCATCTCGCCGTTGGCTCTCCGGGGAAAGGACGCTCGAAGAGCAAACTCATTTTAAACACACTTACTCTATTCCGACCGCATCTCTCGCTCATTATGGTGGCAGCCAATAGCGTGGGATCCGTGTGGAGGTGAGCCATCTTGAATAAGTGGTAGAGAACATTAGCGAAGAAGAAGATAATGGAGGTCTGGAAGGCTGGCTAATGAGTGCTATCCTCTCAGGAACAGACCCTCAGCCTTATCCCTCTCTCTCCCTGATCAAATGCGCCGAGGAGAAAGCAGGAGGAAAAGGTTCCCGCTCCATCTTCCGTTATCTTTCGTGACCCTTCCCCCCTCACCCGCCCTCGCCTCCTAATCATCGCTAAGTATTATAAATGTTAGCTTAAACCAGGCAATCATCGCTACACCATAATAATAAACTTTTATTGCCGTGTTCCTATTAGTGAGTTAATGTTGTCTGCTGATGGCGTGTAATTGTGCTCTTTTCTCGGCTTTGCGAGTCCCACATTTCCCTCATGCCCAATCAGCTACGCACGGGGAGAGAAAATAAATAGCCTAATGCTGTTTTAATTACTGAAAACATAAAGCATGAAGCCTACGCCTTCCCTCCTCTCCTCTCCTTTAGCTACCTGCAGCTCTCAACACCGCACTCGCAACCAGCGGCGCTGACCGGCAGAGCGAGCGGGGCCACGGCTCACGCCCGCCCACTCTGTGGAGGAGCCGTAGATACCTTTAGGGACATCCACAAGAGTTTGGACGCATTTGTGCTTCCATCATTAGCAAAGTATGCTCTTACAAGTACGTTCTTGGGGGGGGGGGAGAACTCACTAAACAGTTGCAGCATTAAAACATACATCAGATTCCTGTGTTTTCCAGATTTTGTGAACCCATTTGCACCGTTATCCGATTTACATTCTTACAGGCCCCGAAACAGCGCATGCAAATAGAATAGACGCCGGCCGCAATCATTTGTGGGGAGTTCGTAGTGTTCTTAGTGTTGATTTGTAGTCTTAACTAGTCATTATGTTCACTATCTCTTCTTAGTATGCACACACACACACCGAAGCACAAACATACACAAACCCTCGTAATCTACCCTGAGAACTCGGCATTGGTAATCTAGTATGTTCTTTGACAATGCTTACTACAATGCAATTAGTCGCATATCACACACATTCTCAAACACAACAGCCTCCTGCAGTGTTTACAGCGTGCTAACATCCCGCCCATACCATCACATACTCAATCATCGACACACACAATCTTCACTTCTATGGTGTGGTGGTGTTTCTAAGGAAACAGAGCGTTCTACGTGTCTTTGTGGCTCCCAGTCAGCCACCTTCCCAGACGCCACTGTTCTTATTTTAACTCGCACCCTTCACACTTCCATCGAGGCCAGAGAACACACTCGCCCCACTAGACATGACACTGAAGCAGATGTTAAAAGCGCTCCTGCAGTAATTAATCTGATACCTATGCTGTAACTGTTGATTTAAAAAAGAGGGGCTCTAAACTATGTTAGAGTTAAAAATAGATCAGGGTAAAAACCTGACTTGCATGAAGAAATGTAAAAACACTGAAAAAAATGGCTCACTTTTATTTTTAGACAAGTAAATCCAAGCTGCATCTGCAGTGGTTCATAAAGAAGATAACCCTGGTGTAAAATATTATATGATGCAATGAATTCTTATATGTTAAAGTTCTCTGACTGGTGTACACTTCTACCAGTTGTTTATTTTATTTTAAATTATTTTATTGCATTTCTCTATAGTTTGTATTTGCCAGTGTTATTTCAGTATTATTGATATACTTTGAAATTATTTATTAATACTTTGAATTTTCTTTAATTTGTATATTTTCAGTTTACATTTTAATGGTAGTTTAAGTTTCAGTAATATTTAATTTTTTTTTTCTAAACTTTAATTTTTTTTTTTTTTTAGTTTTAGATTTAGTAATTTTAGTACTTTTTTATGTTTAAGTTTTACTTCTAATATTTATATTGTATTTCAATGACTGAAAATGCTTTAGTTTTAACTATTACGACTCTTGTATTTGCCAGGGTCACATGAATACTTTGTGGTAAAACAGAGGGATGGATTATGTCCCATAATATTTTTACACAAATATCATTGGTAGCTCTCATACTCCAAACATAAAAACAATTAAGTCAGAACATAAAGGTTGAAAAGGGGGACCATTTACTTTCCAACTAACATGTGAAGATGAAGCCCGCAGAGATGGACACAGATTTGTTATGGAGTGGAGATGCAATAGACCGCCCTGAGGATGTCATTGTGACTTGAGGTTTCAGTAGACATCGGATGACAGGCAGAGGAGTGGAATAATTATGGGAGATTTTCTTCCTTCATCTCATATTCTCTTCATTTTCAATTCCACATAATGTGTCCTTCCCTGTAGCGAAGTAATCATATTACAGTTTGTATCTATTTAAATGTGTATGTATGTGTGCATGTAAGACTGAAAAAGAGAGTTGGATGTGTTAACTTTTAACAGATGTTGTCTTCGCACGTATGTGCTTGCGCATAAGGACGCGGTTCTGCTCTTTTCTGTGTGTATATGGATGAGGGCTGGAGGGGCAGATTAAAGGTGTGGGGTTTGTGCCCTGAGGCCTGCTTTAGTCTGCCACAATCTCTTATCCAGCCTCGACCCAGACAGCATTGATCCACGCGAGTGTGTGCGTGTACAGATCTTATCAACCCTTGTAAAACGACCTGGTCTCTGGCTGGTCAACTATATTACACATAAGGAGAGTCTTTTTGGAATCATTTTTAAGGCCATATGACGTCGGCTAGTGGGATTTATTTCTGTGACTTTCGATTGTTGGTCCAAGTAGGTTAGGGGTGCATAGTCATTGCTGGCAGAAATTGTTGTACCAATTTTTATGTAGTCATCCAAACACCGAAGGAGCAGTCCAACTGTGTAATGGGTTCATGTATGGGCAAACTCAGACACATTTTCACTATGTGTCAGGTCTTCAGTGTCACAGACGGTTTTACGAAGTTGCTAGGTAGCAAGAAAAATGTACACCGTAACCATGAAAACAGTGAAAGCACACTAAAAGTAGCTTATAACAGAAATAAAAGTCCTGGTGTTTGATTTGATATATCACGCAAAGAATTAGAAGGTATATTTTCCCTCTACTCATACATGTACAGGCTCAGTCTCACTTTCATCTTGTTTCGTTTTACCAGCGCTGACGTGCAAAAGTCTATCCTCTAGATAGAAGAGGTAACTGCTTTTAATGTTTCGAAAACAGTTAGCACTTTTCGCTAACTGTTCGCATTATGCTAAGCTAGTAAACTTGTTAAAGGGTTAGTTAGCCCAAACCCGTAAGACCTTCGTTTGTCTTCGGAATACAAATTAAGATATTTTTGATGAAATCTGAGGGTATCTGATCCACACATAGGCACTGTAGTCAAGCTGACTATTTTATCGATGTCTTTAATACCTTTTTGGACCCTAAAAATGCAAATGTCTTTGCTACCTATGTGTGGATCAGATACCCTCGGATATCTGAAAAAAAAAAATCTTAATTTGTAATTTGATATTTTTTTTAGCTTCAGTGATATAATGTGATATGTAAGCAATTACATATTATTTATAATCAGGCCCAAGATAAATCCATAAAAAAAGTTGCTGAGGAAGGGAAAAGTGATAATTGGATAACAGTATACCAGGGGTAAAACTCTAGCTTGATGCATCACTTCGTAAAACGTTGACACACGTTGATGTAAGTCTTGTGTAAGGGCTTTAACGCACTGCAAGTACATTGATCCTTTTGTGCGTCATCATAGCAATGTTGTTTTGTCGCACAAAGTAGTATTTTTGACGTACTGTGGTGAGGAATGTTTTACAAAGTGGAAATAGACATCTGCTGAGTGAGGGGTCGAAATATAATGGCAAAAATGAAAGCAAAGTGCTGTGGTTACTACATAGGCCTTGCACGTTACCCTTTGTCTTCCTTTTCTTTCTTTTCCTCTCTCACACCCACACGTACATACCCACAGTTACGAATAAAAGTATGCAAATATCGCAGCATGTTTGATTCTCTGACTCTGTGTGAGGTCCCCACAGACTCATCAAGACTTTAGCACCTCCATCAAGTCAGAGCGGAGAGAAAGAGGAGGTCTCAGCTACACCTTACATCACACACCCCGGTGGGTGTGAGTGAGTGAGTGTGTGTGTGTGTGTGTGTGTGTGTGTGAGTGTGTGTGTGTCTCACTGAGCTGCTGATGTGGAAGGTTGGTTTGTTAAAAAAGAGGGAAAATGATAAAAAGAAAAAAAAAATCTTGGGTCCAGGGGTGTGAAAATGGACCTATATCACTGTCAAGGACACCTTTAATTACAACAGCAGGGGTTCTGTGTGAGGGTGTGCCTGGAGATGGAGGAGTTGACAGGGCAGAAGGAATTCTGGGTAGAACTTTCAGTTCAGTTTTGGTCAGTTTGTCTGAGTCGCATTCTTTTTATGTAGTTTTTAAACTACAATTATTATATTTTTATGATTTTATTTGATTTTTAAAAAAAAAGTTTTATTTGATAATTGATTTTTTTTATATATATTTATTAAAAATACCATCCTCCCTGAATGAATATGCCCATGTGACCACTCCACACATGCTCCCCAACCCATACATAAGAACTTAAAGCACTTTACACACAAAAGTTACAGCTCAAAAGGGAAAATGGAAAAAAAGTGCTCACAACGGCTGCATTTATTTTATCAAAAACAGTAATATTATAAAATATTATTACAATGTAAAATAACTGTTTTAATATATTTTAAATGTATTGTTTATTTAATTGTTTGATAAATAGACAATTCAAAAGAATTGCATTTGTATGAAAACAAATGTTTTTGTAACAATGTAAAGTCTTTACTGTCACTTTTAATCAATTTGATGCATCCTAGCTGAATAAAAGTATTAATTTTCTTTCAAAAAATAAAACTTTTGAACAGTAGTGTAAATAAAAGTAATTATTATAAAAAATCTTTTAGATCATTTGAAAAAAAAAAAAAAAAACCCTCATGAAAACGGATAAAAATGGAACAATTGGGAAATGGGTAGAATAGGAGACAAAATGTTCATTTAGGTGTGATGTTGATGATGAGTGTGTACGTGGACATTTTAGCACCTGTATTTTGACTCTGTTAAGACCTCTTAAGACTAACACCTTTTAATTCAGCCATGTTAAGGTGCTGAACGCTAACTACCTCTTACACATCATAAGTAGGTGTGTCGCATTAGTGTGATTAAAGGTGATTAAAGTTATAACTTCAATGTTGATCTGAAGTTTTTCTGGTTACATAGTTGTTTTTGTTTTTTAATGGCAACCTCAGTGGCATAAAGCTAGATAGCCCACAAAGAAATATCGTATTAAACAGCATATGTGTTCTGATGTTGTCTGACTATCACCAGACCAAGCTCAATTTAAAATTGAACATTGGTCTGGGGAGTCTGCTATGTATTTTCTACTGCACAAGAGGCGTGATCAACAAGCATTATTCACGCAATTGGATAGTCCTTCAACCAATCAGATCAACGATCCGGGTGATGTACTTTGCAGAGCGACGCGAAAACTCCAGACAGGTTTAGTTTGTATATAGGGTATGCATCGACGTCACTTTCCCGTCGGAACGTGCTCCCTCAGCTGGACTGAGTAGCAAAAGAACCTGCTGCGTGACTGGATTTAATAAGGGAAACTGCGAAAACACAAGTAAAACTAACGAATTACACTAAAGGTTGGACTCGAAAGTGTTTTTTACAGCTTGTCAAATAAACCTAATCCATGGATATTGACATGCAGCCTGGAGTTGTGTTTCCTGCCATTTATATGTGCCTGATTTGATGCCGGGGAAATACATAAAGCAAATCTGCCTGTGAATATTTTATATAACTACAATATAGGTAGGTTTAAATCTGAGTAATCACTTATATCAATGTTATATATATCGTCATATCGTCCAGCCCTAAAATATATAGTTTTATAGTATAGTTTTTGTCAGTGTTTATTTTAAAACACACAGCTATGCAGAATATAAGATGGAAAATATTTAATTGATGATTTGTCAACATAATATATAATAATATAATGTATACGGTATGATTTTACCTCAAATTTGACAAAATGATAACTGCAAATCCATGTTTCCCTGCTGGAATCGAGTTGTTTCTGTGAATTGCAGTGATACATTTGCTTCTTTTTCGGCAGTCTTTAAATATATACCTCAGGTTTTGTGTCAATTTGTACAGTCAATCACAAAGCTCTTTTCCGTTTTGGATGTGTTTTGTGTGTTTTTCGCGGCATTCACGCTGAAAACCAATGCCAACCAAGTCTTTGTGCCACTTAGCGGGCGTGACCGCAGTTGTAACGGTCGACGGTGACGTCACGTGCATACCCTCTATTGGTTTGTAACATTGATCAACAGTTTGCAGAAGCAGCAATGGCATCGAGCGATTTTTGCAGGTTGTGCCAAAAAACATGAAAGTGAATGGTATTTACACCCACTCGAGCGATTTGTTTGCTAAACTAAAGAAGTCATTCAGCATCGTCGAGAGGTTAAAAGGAATTGGATTGACGGTCATGCTTGCCGTCGCTTCTCTATCGTCATTGTGTTACACCCGCCAATAGCGAGCAAGGTGGATAAGCCAGTCTGTGATCGGTTCCCACAAAAGTGTAACAGAAGCAGTAGAAATGAATGTACGGGTTTCCAGACTGAGTTGCCGGGCGAAATCAAATCGCCGGCAGATCAGACTGGGTTTACCCAGTCTAGTTCTGATGATGAGTTTTTTTTTGCTTTCAGTTTTTAATTATTTGTCACTGGGAACTTGTTGCATTGGTGATAATCCACCATTAGAGAGCAAACCTGCTAATTAAACCTCAGCGTTTAAGTGTATAGACATGTCTTTTCATTTTTGTGTGCAAGAAAATATGTTTGAATTCTTGAGATCTGGGTTTTGTCAGAATGTCTTTTTAGAAGCTCCTCCATTCTTGTGCGCTTACATCCCCCTTCCTCAAAGTGTACAAATATATGCAAACGAGAACATTCTTCTGAAAAGACACTCTTTAGTTCTTCATTAGTGGAGGGTGAAGCTACAAAGAGCACAAACAATATGGGGAAAAAAATGCGATGGAATGAATCAAAGGGCTGAGAGCTTTGTCAGACGAGCAGAAGCAGATACGCTGCCTGCCGCCCCATTTCCTCGGCAGAGCGGCTGAATTAGCATGATAATCATTCTCATCGTTTACAAGGGCGAAATGTTTCAGTTTAATGCCTTGCTTGTGTTACAAGCCATGCACTTAATTAGACAGTAATGACTCCGGCGAGGCGAGCGAAGAGAGGAAGAGAGGGGAAGACAGGAGTTGAGGGTATGAGGAGTGAGAGCCCTTCACATCCAAGAGCCCTGACACATTCACCCACTCCACCTGTCATCTCCACGCACACACACACACACTGCACGCTGTGTCCTGTAGCCATGGAGACAGTTTACTCAGGTAAACTGTGAGGCACAGTCTAGTGTCATTGTGACCCTAGGTCACTCTTTCTTTTTATTTTTCCTCCAAAAAATGTAGCAGTGGTGCTCATACAGGTGATGCATGTTCGCCATAATCATGTTTGGATTTTTTTATTTTTTTTTATTTTTAGGTTTTGTTTTATTATATTTTTTGTTGTTTGATATATTTTTTTATTTAATTTTATTTATTATATTAACAAAATACATGAATAATGTACCCTTGTGATTCTACATATCATCTCCAACCCATGCATAATGACTAGAACCACTTTACCCATATAAATCCAATAAGATTTTAGAAGGACGCAGACACTCTTAGATCCATGTGACCTTCTCTCCTGTCCCATATCGGTCTTTCTCTTCTTCCTCCTCCCTCTAACAGGATGGCAGGGATCATGTTCTCTCTTTTTGCTGGGGAAGACAAAGACTGTGTGGTTAAACGTGACTGAGAACTTTCACCATTAGAGAATGCAGGCTGGTATCCAACATTGGAGCAGGCCTTTGGGTACAGCCTGGCTCGCCGCGTTAAGCTTAGAGCCTGTCGTCTCGCTGGCTGTCGGATTGAAGCGATACGCAGGTCCATATCTCACCCCCATGCCCTGGCTCTGAGCTCTCTGTCCTGGGCCAAGAGGTCTATCCTTCCCTGCCCATGACTCCTGACGGCCGTACGATAGAGGACGTGAGTTTAGAGCATGTCATTCTGGATAGATTGCTGTACTGTGTGAGAGTGTCTGCAGAAGTATAAAAGCCTGGTTGGGAGCAGGGCTGTTTCGTCTCCGCCGTTGATCCTGCTCATGCTGTTCTTTGAAACGGCTGATAAATGCGGATCTTCAGTCACACTCTAATTACAGCAGCTTAAGTGCTTTAACCACTGTTATCGCAAACTGTTCTATTCTCTGAACCCTGTCAAAATACACACACTCGCATACGTGCACGCCAGAGTGTTTGTTTGTGTGTTTATGCGTCACATTTGTGTGTGCAGGACTGTTCGTTTACACAGGCCGCGGGTACGAGAGTGCCTCAGCGTTCTCGCGGGCGAGGGACTTATCTCCACGTGTGTGCGAGCAGAAGTAGGATGTGATGGCACTTGATGTTCCGTCGAACGCATTTTTCACAGCGCATAATTTAAAAGTTTCCTCCTGTTTGCATCTCCCGTTGCTTCTGTCGACTCCCCTCCCTCTCTCGCTCCTTCCATCAGAGGGCTGTACCTCAGTGACAGCCCCCTGCGCCCTCGGACTGCCTGCGGTCTGCCTATTAGCGGCAGCGGCATCCTATTCGGCCATAACGCTTCATTTGCGATATGGATTTAATGTGCGACACAGAGAGGAGGTATCGATGGACTAATGTCTCATCCTTTCATCGTTCTCTCTTCCTGTGTTTGGTCTCTGGAGTGTAATTGGTTTCTGTCCCGGGTTGCATCGCTAGCTCTGAGTGCAACGTGAGGCGAAGGCAGACAGTGTGCAGTGGTTGGCGATGCCTGGGAGAGTTAGGTGTGTGTGTGTGGTTTGGGTGAATCAGGAGAGGTGTGTTTCCAGAGTGGAGGTGATTCTTAATGGGGTGTGGAGTGTGTGTTTATCAGCTCCCTGATCGCTGTTTATTGCCCAGTCGTGTGGAACTAATTTACTAATTGAGTTTGAGGCTGGGAAAGATGTGGCAGGAGGGTTTGTGAAGGAGACGTGGAAACATGTCATACCCCCACGTGTTTGTTTGTATGTAGAAGGTAGAGAGGAAATGATCGAGTATTTACTTGTCAAGATTGTGTATACATGGGTGTGATTAAGTAATTTTTGCTGTGCTTTCTGAAAGCAAAAAGGCTGTGATGTAACAAAATCACAGCCAATCAGGATATATTTTATGTTTACTATATAGCTATGTGAAGAAATTCACTGTGGGTTGAGCTACACTGGTCTGTTACTTCACCTTTGTGTTGTGTGTGATGACAGATGACAGTTCACCCGAAAATGATTTTTTTTTATCATTAACTCAAACTCATGATTTTCCAAACCTGTATGGTTTACTTTCTTCTGTGGCACACAAAAAACACACATTAATTTTGAAGTTTTTTTTTCTTCTTCATACAATCAAAGTCAGTGGGGTCTAATGCTGTTTTGGGAAAACGGTCAAAAACATTTTTCAAAATATCTTATTCTGTGCTCCATAAAAGAAGGCATACAGGTTTGAAATGACATGATGGTGAGTAAATGATATAATTTTCATTCTTTGATTAAATTCCCCTTTAACATGGTATGAAACAAATCTGCCTGCATGATGTACCCAACATTGCCATTTTTGGTTAAGAGGGCCAGGGCTCTGAACTGGTTCAAGGAACTAAATCAAAATGAATGGAAATGAATGAAATTTTAACAGGAACATAAACAAAAATGAAAACGAAATCAAGTTTAATCATTCCGAACAGAAATGCTTATTTGAAATTACTATTAACCTGTTAATAACATTACTTTATTGTTCTGTTTAAGATTTTAATTTGCCAGTCAAACAATCATTCCGTTACAACTGCGGTCACG
This sequence comes from Chanodichthys erythropterus, assembly GCF_024489055.1. Classification (NCBI taxonomy): domain Eukaryota; kingdom Metazoa; phylum Chordata; class Actinopteri; order Cypriniformes; family Xenocyprididae; genus Chanodichthys; species Chanodichthys erythropterus. Next base: position 33,522,918 of record NC_090227.1, read on the forward strand.
CCCGCTAAGTGGCACAAAGACTTGGTTGGCATTGGTTTTCAGCGTGAATGCCGCGAAAAACACACAAAACACATCCAAAACGGAAAAGAGCTTTGTGATTGACTGTACAAATTGACACCAGTCAAACAGAATTAAAATAGTACACCCTATGCAAATGTGATGTTTATGCATCCATCTTAAGTGAAATGCCCACGCTAAGCTGTTAAGTCATCATGGGTAAGTCGCAAGGCAATGTACAGGCATTAGCTGTTGGAACTCCTTTATCCGAGGATATATGGCAGGTTATATATATATTTGGCCAAAAGCTTGTGTTATAAAAGATAAAGTGTTAGGCACAGGCTGTATTGGCTATGACTAGACAGCAAATACCAAAGTAAGACACTCTTCTCTGCTCCTCAAATACATAAAACGTTAGCCTTTACACACATTGTCTTTTTAATAAAGAAAACGCTGTACTTATTCAAATAACACGTTTTTTTTTTCATTTACCCTTGTACTCCAAACAAGCAGAGATGGCCTCCATAATGCATGCAGGACTTTATGATTGAGTCGGGTGTATTTTTTTTAATCAAACCGTTTTCAGAACGATAATGTTACAGAAAGAACGCAGAACAGAAACATTAAAATACTGTTTCTGCACTGAGTGAACGGATTGATTTTTTTTTTTTTTTTTTTTTAAGCTAAAGATGGCACAACAGGTGAAATATGTTGGCTCGATCTCATTCTCTTTCTCTCCTCCTTTTTTCCCCTGACTTTCCCTCTGTCTCTCTCGTGCTCTTGCCCTTGTTGGTGGGAGATTTGACCTGGAATGTTAATAGTGGAGTGAGGCTGGAGTCCTCTGCAGATCTCTGGCTCTCTTCACTCTCTGAATAAGACAGGAAGAGAACATCCAAGAGGAAAGAGCGTAACTTAAACTCAACCTTACACTTACTCTCTCCCTCACTGTCAGTTTTAGTGTAGTGTGCATCAGTGGCATGACAAAACGGTCCAATTGTGTTAAAGTAAAGTAAGCTTAGTCGAGTAAACAAATAATATTAATTTAAAAAGTAAAAGTAAAATAAAATTAATCAGAATAGAATAGAACGAAATAGAATGTAATTTATTATGCATTTAATTATTTGAACTTAGTTGTTAAATTGTGAAATTAGGCTAATTATGAAGTAAAAATATGAAATAATAATAATCATAATGATTATTAATTGTATGAACATAAATGAAGCATAGTTTCATTGTGGTAAAGTTTATAACCAGGGCTTCTAATGCATCTTTCTGTACTAGTTGTGCAAGAGAGGAAGTTTTTGTTTTTATCTCTGGCGTGGTTGGATCACCCTGTATTGACTGACAGCGTGAATCTAGAATGAAGGAGAGGGAGTAAGAGAAAGGAGAAGATAAGAGAGAAAGACTCAGTTGTGTAAGGGTTACAGAGAATGGGGGAGCGTGGGTTTTTTAGACAAGCAGACGTTTTTGGGCTAGCTTACAGCAGCTGTGGAGCCCCGCTGGTAGATTAAAAGAGGCTCCCGTCCGCAGAGTGAAGTACAGCAGAACCCCCAGCGGGTGCAGGCGAGGAGGGGCCTACGCAGCTGTCACCCTCCACATACTTTCTCACCCAACTCCAGGAGCTCCGACCCAGCAACCCCACCGTTCACCCACACACCCCACCATGACAGCGGCACGGACATTAATGGAGAGGAGCTGCAGGGCTAGAGAGATGGTCTGCTAGCAAATGTTTACTGAGGTTGTGTGTGTATGTCATCAAAGAACGGAAGAGTTTGAGATGGTAACCCTCATGTTGTGAAACACTCTAACCTCCATCTAAGGGTTAGTTCTCCTAGAGTACCAAATCTTATATCATAATATGAGTAATTGTTGTATATCACAATAATGGTACAGTACTATTAAAAAGTTTGTATATATTTATATAAAATTTATTTTTTTCAGAAAGGATGAGATTAAAATTTGATTACATTTGATCAAATGTCACATTAGAGACATTTATAATGTTACAAATGATTTATATTTCAGTTAAATGCTGTACTTTTGAACTTTTCTATTCGTCTAAGAATCTTAAAAAAAGTTTTGCAGTCTTCAGAAAAATATTAAGCGGCAGATCTGTTTTCAACAGTGATTAAAAATTGTTTCTTAAGCTCCAAATGAGCAATATTGGAATGAATTCTGAAGGATAATGTGGCACTGAAAATTCAACTTTGCCATTAAAAATATAAAAATTAAAATGAATGCTGTCAAACGATTAATCGTGATTAATCGCATCCAAAATAAAAGTTTGTGTTTACATAATATATGTGTGTGTATTGTGTATATTTGTGATGTATATATAAATACACACATGCATGTATATATTTAACACTAATGTATTATATTTATACATAAAATATGTATATTTATATATAATATAAATTATATATTGTGTGTGTGTATGTATATATATATATATATATATATATATATATATATACATATATATACATACAGTACACACATACACACACGCGTACACACACGTAAATATTTCTCAGATATATACGTGTGTGTGTATTTATATATACATAATAAATATACACAGTACACACATTATGTAAACAAACTTTTCATTTGGATGCGATTAATCGCAATTAATAACGATTAGCACTAATTAAAATAGAAAACAAAATAAAAAACAAATATTATATACAATACGGTCACACCGCTCAGTCCTACCCTGTGTAAGCAGCATCAGGGTTACCATAGATGATCAGTGAATTCCTTTGAGAAGTCTTATAGAAGTTTTTTCACTTGTGAGATGCTTTTAAGCAGATTTATTGTGTCTGAGATGGGCCCAGATCCGTTTTTAAGGTCACAGAGCACATTACAGCAGCGGGAGTGCCGTCAGTGTTTGTTTCATGATAGCAGTAGTTCAATATTTTGAATTCAAATGCTACGCTGTTAACATAAGCTGATAAGTAGGCTTTTTTTTCTTCGAGTGGAAGGGAGTCTGCACAGCTGCAGCCAGGTCTGAAGTGAAAACACACGCTCTCAGTCTGTCACACACATACATATAGTGAGGATTACAGAAGGGAAAAAGAACGATTTGACACTCCTCTCAATGTTCTGACATATTTAGTTGGTTTGCCAGAATTTCGGATTCTCTCACACGCACAGTCACAGGAGGCCTTGGGTTTGCTGAGAAGGCTGAAGTCAGTGGGTCTCTGTGGTAAAGCCGACTAGGGAGGCTTTGTCACGCAGACGCCCTCACCAACAAGCATTGAACAATGACAGTTGTTCAGAAAACACAACAAAACACACACACTCCCTCGCACAAACATGTCCTCGCTCCCCTTAGTCCACTCCACACTGCATTTCAACACAGACAGCTCAGCCTACCCAAGGGATATGGGTTCCTTTGTTTTAGATTTGTGGGTGTTTTTTATGTCTGCATGTCTTTTTCTTTCAAAGGTCTGTGCTGATGTCGTCGTGTTTATGTAACTCTTTGGCATCTCTCATCAATAAAAAGTCATTGGTATGTGTGCATTTGTGTGTTTTCGTTCGAATTTTGAAGGGTGAGGGGGGTAAACGGGGCTTTCAGTAGATCCTGGGTGAGATGGGGTCAGGGGTGTCAGGTCTGGCTGAACCGGGTTGGCTCGGCCTGCAACATGGCCTCCCCCCCCTCAAGGCTCCCGGCGCACTGCCTGCTGGGAAGCCAAGACCAATCAAACGCCTGACAACACGCACTGTACACAAGCCTTTCTTTTGATTTGTGGAGAAAGACTCGATCCAGCTGGGCTGTGGAGCTCCTGAGGTGGAAGGGGGATGATAGGGCAGGAAAAAAACGGGTTAGTCGGGAGAAGAAGTGTTTGCTAAAGGCAGGTGTTTGGCTTTGATGGATGGCGTGGGCTGCAGGTGCTCCCTGCACCTGTGTTGGATCTCAGGTCTTGTTTCTGCGGACTTGAGGTGCTTCTGTTTCCCATCCAGCCTTGAGTGGCGTGCTCGCTCACTAAAAGGCCCCGTAGAGTTTAACATTTGTAGTGAGGTGCGGCGTAATTAGATATAACCAGACTAGGAATCTGTTCATACTAATGGAGACAGACCCAGACAGGAACGCTCTCAAGCCCAGTCAAGGATGGGGGACTTCTGCTCCTCTCTGATAACCATTAATGATTCTCTCTGCTTCTGGACCTCTGCTTTCCTGCTATAATATCATCTGTCTCTGTCTCTCTTACAACCATGGGAGTGTAAATTCCGCTCCTTGGAGTCACGAGTAGCAGAGTGTGGTGGCTCAGATCTGACATCCAGCCACTGGTTCCCATTTTTCCAGCTTTCCCTCCTCCTCCTCGTCCTGGCCTGCTCCTTTCTTTCAGATGGACGTGAGGAGAGGAGGGGCCGACTTATAGGATTCATTTCTCCTGGCTCCTTCTCTCCCTTGCTTCTCCATTCATTTTCGGCCCTGGTCTTCTGCGGGGTCCTGACTTGTGCTGCAAATGAGCATTGTCTTTCACTGATAGGCCTCTGACATGCTCAGGGGCCGCTCTCATGCTCCCTCTTTGCTTTCTCTCTTTCTACTGCTCTCTTTTCTTGTCTCTTCTTCCTCCCCCATCTCTCTCTCTCGCTCTCTGCAAAGTGACAAAATTGAAGCCAAACAGAACATTTTTGATGTTTAATGTTTAACAGTACACTGTAAACCTGAACAAGTTAGGCTAACTCAAAAAAATTGAGGTAATCAGTTGCATAATTTTTTTGAGTTATGATGTTCTCAATTTTAAGTAAGCATGTTAATTGCTGAGTTAGTTAACTCGTACATTTTGAAATTAACATAAAAAATTGTTTTATTTTGAGCTCTTGAAAATCAAATGAGTTAGTTTGATGGGACAAAAAAGAAACAAGTAACCAACAATGTTTCGTCATGTCACTTGTTGCAGTTGCAGCTGGTTAGGGCAAACTTTTGCTTTAAAAGAGTTTATTTTTTGTCACTTTAACACATTGCGTCTCGTTTGGACATTGTTTTAAAAAAAAAAGTATGGGATTTTGAATGCAGTAAGTGTTTTTTTTGTTTGTTTTTTTTAAGGAGTGATGTAGGAGCTTCGTTCATGTGTTTGAAAAGAATACAAGAACTCATTGCACTTGTAAACATAAATAGACAGAAATATGAAGTAGCCATTATCTGTACGTATTGACTTTTCATTTTTCCAGTGACTTTCCATTTCCTCACAGTTAAAGAGAAACTATTGGCGTTTGCATACGTGTTTGCATATGTATGCACGTGGTGTGCGAGCATGTGCGGGTTGAGAAAGGCTCATCAGCATGCAGCGGGAGGTGTGTTGTGTATCAGGGACTGGGGGGGATTAGAGAGACTTTACTGTCACCAACCCCAGGAGAGAAAGCTGAGAGCACACACTGACACCAGCATCCAGGAGCCAGATTAGAGCTTCGCATCTCACACACACACACACACACACACACACACACACACACACACACACACACACACACACACACACACACACACACACACACACACACACACACACACACACACACACACACACATATTAATACAGAGAATTTAGCCTCAGCCCTTACACTTCAACACAAGACAACACCCAGTGGTACATGAATGCCACAACATGTAATCTTTGTAGTCTAGGAGATTTTAGTTTCATAGATTATCGGACACACACACACACACACACAGTTTCCATGTTTTATAGGGACTTTCCATAGACATAATAATTTTATATTGTACAAACTGTATATTCAATTCTCTACCCTACCTATCGCAGAAAATGTTCTGCATTTTTATGTTTTCAAAAACCAATATGAAATTATTTATATTTTTTCTTATGTTTAGCTCACTTTTTCATATGTATACATAAAAATAATAAATTATATATACTATATAAAACCTATGAATTGTATAGTTATTATATATAATATAATTGATTCCTTTATTAGATTTAGTTCACTTTTGAAGTCAATTTTGTCCCCAACCTATACACACACAGCACACACACATACTCCCTTAAGCTGTAATATTTGCACTTTCATAAACACACTCAAAAATTCATTCAAAAGCACAAATAGATGAACATTCTTTCTCTCACTCAAAACAATGTGAACAGACCCCCAGATTGCCGCTAGTCCCCTGCAAACACAAAAGGATAAACAGGCATGAAAAACCTAAACCCCGCTCCAACACACACACACACACGTTCACACACACATGCTGCAATGATCATGTGTCTCTGCACCCCCCACCCTGAGCCTGGTCCCAGATGCCCCAGTGATTGGCCCAGCTCTGCACAGCAGACTGTGGTATTAGCAGGGAGGGGGAAGAGGTGCCAGGGGAGGAGAAGAGAGAGAAGAGGAAGAGAAGGAGAAAGACAGAGTGGGGGAGGATGGAGAGAGGAGAGGAAAGAATGCACCCTTCACTGTAGGGAGCACCAGCCTGCCCCAGACCCCCAGAGGGTTCCCCTCTCTCTCCCTCTCTCTCTCTCTCGGTCTCTCTCTCTGTGGTGTTTGGACAGCTGTGAGTGGAGATCAGGTTACGGGTGGCGCTGGCACTTCCTCTGTGCTGCCAGGCGTGTGTGTGTGCCGAACGTCTGGATGCCATTACCACCATTACACTGCTGGAAGCTAAGCTACGCCACTCTTGACTCAATACGCACAGTGTCCTGCCACGTAGTATGCAAAATGCATGTCAAATGAGTAAGATGCACATAGTATTCATGAAACAGGAGCTGGATAATATTGGAATGGTCATCTATATCCAATTGAGCTGTTGATGTGTACAGCCAGTGGACACTTTGGTATCCTGTAAAACAGGGGTGCTCAATCCTGTTCCTGGAGATCTACCTACCTGCAGAGTTCAGATTCAACACACCTGCCTGTGTTTATAAGTGCTCCTGAAGATTTTAATTAGCTGGTTCAGTCATGTTTGATCAGGGTTGGAACTGAACTTTGCAGGAACAGAAAAAAAGCTAAGTAGCAGTCAGATTCAGAAAATTATTTTAGAAAATGGTGGAAAATTGTGTGGCTGGCTGCTCTTTTCAAGTGAAGGCACTGTAGGCACTTATTAAGTTATTTTCACAGATGTTAGAATGTTGTAGGCCAACATTCAGCATGGCTAATAATGTCTGGGATTATAGTTATACTAAACACCTACATATCTACTTCAATATTAATCGAAAAGTACATTCAAATTCAGTACATACTATATCTCTCAGTGTTGTTTTTCAGATAGCAATCTAAAACATGTTAATAGTTTTAATAACTTGCTGAGCAAGATTGTCTTTAAGGGATAGTTCATGGAACAACTTAAGGGTAAGTAAATGATGACAGAATTTTCATTTTTGGGTGAACTATTCTTTTAAATCTGTTACTCCGCCATGACAATAGTTGAACTATTGATTCAATGACACATGACTATATTTGAAAATTCTGCACTTATAACATGTAATGTAAATTGTGACATGTTACATGTTGTGAGCAACAAGCTAGAAACATTTGCATTTACATACTAGCGTAGAATATATTAAGGGCCTTACAGTGCAGTAAACTGGCACCCTTAATAGCTTTCATCAATAGTAACTTTATATATCAGGCTCTGAATACATTATACTCTTCTAGTCGTTATGAGATACAGTATTGCATCTTGATATAGCAGATAATAAAAGTCGTCTTCTATTTCTAAATTCCCCAAGTCCTTCTGCTTTACTCCTTTCCCTAGACACTGAGCCTCGCGCTACAAGACTTTATGACTTTTGTATTTATGCTGTTCTCTTTCTGCATGTGTTTGTGTGTGTGTATGTACTGTATGTGTGTGTTATCTCTCTGCCTGTGAGCCATACCTGCTAACGAGGTCCATATTCAGATGAGCTCTCCAGCCAGGCCAGCTCTGAGGCTAGACACACTCTAGAGTCTCTCCTCTCTCTCTTTTCGCTCGCTTTCTCTCGCTTTTCCCCTCCCCTCACTGGTTTATTAATTCATTCCCTCCTGTAATGGGCTGCAGCTGGGGAGAGGCAAATCGTTGCTCAAATGCTGATGGAACCTTCAGCTGCTGTCTAATCGCCCTGTTTGTGCACCACACTCATAAAAGGGGGAAGTCAATGCAGGGAAGAATGTTTTAGTGTCATTTAGAGGTGACTACCACTGGAAATGGATCGTATTAAGGTGCAAGTGCGTGACTGATAGCAGGCATGCCTTCAAAAGTAAGAAGTTGAGGAAGTTAGTGATTTGTTCTTGCCCTTCCATAATTTTCACAAGCCCAACAAAAATTTATACATTTTACCAATATGTGTGTGTGTGTGTGTGTGTGTGTGTGTGTGTGTGTGTATATATATATATATATATATATATATATATATATAATATTATTATATTTATAGTGATATTATTTAACTTTTGCATTTAATTTTATAATAGTTTGTGTATATAATTATATTTGTATAAATATATATATATATATAAATATATTTACTCAAAAACCTGAAAAGTTATTGCATATTGTTGTCAAGGTAAAATAATTATTAGATCATTAGATTTTAATAAATAATAATAACAACAACAATAATAATAAATAAAAGTTGTTTAGCTATAATATACAGCATAAATTTCACAAATCAGTCCCTGGATTTTGAGACATTTGGTGATGGATTAAAATTCTCTGCTTTAAATATGACCAAACAAATATTTAATGGCTACATCACTTATTTCTTATTTATGTTGGGGAAAAATGGACAGTATCTTAGCCAACATGGCAACATTTCATGATGTATTTTATCAAAAGAAAATGTTTTGTTTTCCAAAAAAGATTTTTAATTATTGTAATATAATTTATATCAGGATCAGAGGGATGTGGGTGGACAAGCCATGTAATGCCAGAGTAAAGTAATGCCACAACTTGCATAATTCCACAACTTACACAACTGTGTTCGTATCATCTTTTCTCATGACAAAATCAATGCAATGGCAATATTTTCATCCGCTGAATGTAAGCTTTTCCATATTCCAAGCTTGCCTGCTGCACTGGTGACTTCATGTTCCTGTGTGAGTCATGAAAATTCTGAGGAATTATTGGATTGTTGGATTTCAAAACAGTAGGGGTTGAGGCATCAAAAGTAACTTAAGTAACAAGCTGTTTTATGGATGGTAACTGTAATATTATTACTGAAATCTTATTAGTAATTAGTTGCACTGCTACTTACTGAAAAAAAGTAATATTATTACTGTAACTAGTAGTAACTAGTTACTGCCCAACGCTGATTATGACACATATTTGATGACTTATTTAAAGATATATGTCGGAATTCACAACAACCTTGCGACAGAGGAGCTCTCATCCTATAAGGCAGAACGTTTGTGTCCTACACAATAACCGGCAATGCAAATGCGAATCCGCTCCAGCCCAGTCAGAGGTGAAACATTGTCGGATTTTATTCACAGAGCCGTAGGGAAGAGCACACAGTACATGCTTATAAAACGCTCTGCAACAGGCGAGCGGACTATCGTAAACAACAACCTGACCCAGGCACCGGCAACAGTTGCTAAACTCAGCTCAACAGTCTCAACTCGGCTCATTATCTAACACAAACTGGCCAAAACAGACTTGGCGCACTCAGTATGCTCCACGCATGCACATACACAATAGAAACAGAAATGCATTTGCCACGACAGACACAACAGTGTGAGGCGGGCGGACGGGCAGGCCCCCGGGAAGCAGCAGCGTTACTGTTTGATGTTGGGAGCTGATTAATGAGATGTGAGGAGTGAGTGTTTGACGGCTACTCTCTGGGCGCCTGTTTGAGGGGCCCACTGCGTTCATGTGTGTGTCTGTGTGTGTATACGTGAGTGTGAGAGAGGGAGAGAGATAGAGTAGGGGGGTGGTAGACCCCTGCTGGTTACCCTTGAACACTCTGTGGAGGTGTTGAGGCGGCCCTAGCTCCAGCCGCTCATGAGGGTGCTGTCGCAATTAAACCAGCACAGCAGAGCTGCCGTCGGAGAGAGAGGCCTCACTTCACTCCACGCCACCTCGCCAGAGAGAGAGAGGTGAGGAGCGGGCGAGGATGAGACAGAAAATCGTGAGACTTGAGAGGTAAACGATAAGAATCCGCGAAGGAAGGAGAAATCGAAAACATGAGCGGGAAATGCGACTTGAGAATTCGCTGACAGGCCGTTTCTAGAGCATTAGGACAGACGGGATAGAGGCTGAAACCAAGGTCTTAAAGGGATAGTTCACCCAAAAATGTATCCACCCTCAAGTTGTTTCAAACCTTTATGAAAACAAGGTACATTTTTAAAGAATATCCTGTCTACTCTTTTTCATGTAATGAATGTGAATGAGGATTGGGACTAGGGTTGGGAATGGAGAACAGGTTCCATTTTAGAACCGGTTCCAAATTTAAAAGGACCAGGTATTCGATACGATGCACGCATTTCGATTCTGTTTATTGATTCCTGACTTTTTTTTCAGTCATTCTCACACGGTGAACAGCAGTGAGCATTTTACAGTTGTATCTATCTGCTAGGACCTGCGACAAGGACCTTATCTCATCACGCACATACAAAGTTCATCACAATCGGCACTGGCTTTTGCTTCAACACGGCATTAATCTGAAGGAATGCACCGTGTTTGGGGCCGTTCACATATCGTGTCTAAAAATGCATGGAAAGCACGGCCGTGCCACTTTCTCCTCCTTTCCAAAGTGCTTTAGCTCCTGTGGCATCTGTCGTTGCTATGCAACCATGAACTGCGCTCTGTAATATGACGAGGAAGTATCAGCAAAGGTTTAATTGATTTCTAGCCCTTGCATTAGCTTTACTAGATATATTTATAGAGATGAGAAATAAAACCCGGCTGAGCTTTTTATGTTGTTACGGAAAGGCCGAAGCTGATCGGTTGGTTCTTGTCACATGACCTGCGGTGCACTTGAGGCATTCTAAAAAGCATAGCCTATAGGCACACATTTGAAATAATGAACATTTGAAATAACGAACTGTGAACTCTAACCCAATCCTAAAGCACCAGATACAGGCTTAGCAATAGCAGCGTCTCAAACTCGGGTACAAAAACAGTTACAGCCTACTGGTTATAGCCTAAATGTGGCAAGAATTAAAGGTAAAACCATTATTCTTGAAGTATTTGCTCTTTTTTTCTCTCCATAAAAAAATATTGGAATCGGAATCGGATAAGAACCGAATTCGATAAGCGGAACTGGAATCGGAATCGTTAAAATTAAAACGATACCCAACCCTAATTGGGACTCAACTTAAAAGTATCATAAAGTAGTCTGTAAGACTTGTGTGCTGTATTTCAAGTTTTCTTAAGCCATGTGATAAATCCCAACCCATTATTCGCTAATAATTTTGACATTCACCAGTGTTCTCCTTGGAGCATTTATGACACAAATAGTGATATCTGATTCATGAATGATTCATTCTTTTGACTCTAATTCATTCTGAATGATTTGTTCATGAATAAGACTGATTTGGTTCTCAAGTACAACTCCCTACTGACTCAATGAATCCAGCAAGTGAACAATGTCAATTTTGCTCTGTTTCTCAACCCAAAACTATCAAATGGATTCATAAGACTTTGTATAAAGTACATAAAAGTTACTTAAGATACTTTAATGGTGCCTTTGCCTCCTTTTTTTCTGAAACAACATTTTTGAATAAATCGGGTGAACTATTCATTTAAAAGACTGGCTGTGTACTTAAAGTGTGCTTTCGAGCAGGGACCTTCAATTATTTTTAAGGCCAAGTAAACCTCAATAGTACCATATTTATATATTTGCATGATGTTTTATGGTGCTTACATTGCAAAGCCATAAAATATAATCAAAGAGATATATATTTATACATTTAACTCATTCAACTTAACTTCTTGAAAATGAAACAACTTAAATTCATCTTTGGTATAAGTTACCTTAATATTACATTTTTGTTTAATGCAAATTTTCATTTTTTCACAAAAATTTGTTTGAGATCAAACAATAATTGCAGACCCCATGCAATACCACCATGGCCCACCTAGGGGCTGCAGACCTCCTGTTGAAGACCTCTGGTTTAGATATAACCAAACCAATATTTAATGACTAT